>NW_017536786.1:91801-177336 GCF_001853355.1 Bactrocera latifrons | reverse complement strand
TTTTGTTTTGTTCAACCTAAAGTATTCCTGTATGTTGCTCTTTTCACAAGCCATAAACCATTTCATTATTAACTCAGTCAAAGTCCAACTACTCAAAAGTAACTTAATAGACTACATAAATTTTTATTAACATTTAAATACGAAAGCACACATATAAACAATAATTTGAACCCTTCATTGCTCATTGCTAGCATACTAATAGTTCGAATTGCTTTGTTTGGCTTTCGAACATGCCAGCCGCACGCTAACAGAATATCAAAATAGTTTCGTGGCATTCTTCCACAGCCAAATCGGCGTTGCGCAAGCTTACATACACTAAAAGCGTTTATTGAGGGTCAAGTGCAAATACTTATGTTTTAATAAAAATTACAGTTGTTGTGCTAATAAGTCGACGCGCACAGCTGCCAGCTTTAGTGAAGACTTCCATATGCTTTGCAATAAAAACTTGTTTAGCGCATGTGATTAGATAGAGAAGCATAGGAATAAAAAAAAAACTAAAAAACGAAACAATAAACTTATATGTAAGTATATGAAGGGATTTTGCATTTTGTTTTTTTATAGTTTACCTAACGGTTGTTTTTAAAACATTCAAATAGTGGAAATAAAATGAAAAGTAATATATCTTCCTTTGCGTGCAAGCGACGAACTAAATAAAAAATAGAAAAAGCTTTGAATTATTGCAGCCGAAATCGAACAGAGTGCCTTGCAGTTCGGTGATTGAGCCATACACCTTTTGGGAACTGCTCGGGTTTTTGCTTTCATCTTGAGGTTCGGATTGCTTTAGTAAATCTCCACTGTCTGTTTGAATCGCTCGATTTCCTCCTCGTCAACTGGGGTGCCGGGTGCCTGCTCTTTGGCCATTTTACCAAGTTTAAGGGCTGTCCGCTGACACCGGTTTTACCTCAGTTGAGTCTGGAATTTTTTGGGTTTCTTGCGCTAGCTGTCTCCTTTAGCTACCAGCGCACTTTAGTTGGTGCATGACAGCTTTGAAAGTGGAGGCTTCCACTCCTTGTTTGTTGGTTTCATCTGCCGTAACTACCGATACCGTACCGTGTTTGGTACGTCCGGTAGAACTCTTAATCATCTCTTGGAGGCGAGTGGGTCGTCCTTCTCGGATTCCATTATTGGATTCCGATATGTCCAAGCTGTTCCCATATTCGTCGCTGTTCTCAACAAGTTGATTGTTTTTTGTAGTTGTTGTTGTGGTAGTCCTTGTTGTTGCTGTATTTGTTTTGTTCATATTTGATCCCACGAGTAGGTCAGAATGGGTTGGTCACTCGTCCCCAAGGCCGGTATGTGTCGAGCAGGCATTTCATACCTCCGACCTCACCCGGGCATCCGAGGAGCCCGTTAGCGATCAGCTATTTATCACCGCCCACTGACCATTCAGCCATCGGCACGGGTACCTCAACACCTTGGCTTAGGGTGGTGTTGGTGAGGGTATCCTCATACTTCCACAATAGGATATGAGCGTAAAACTGAGGGTTTATTCGTCCATATCACCATTGTAAGAGTTATAAGGTGTCCAGTTATTGCTCAGTTATAGCCGAGTTTATAACAGCGTGGCAATCGGTTTTCCAAGTCGAATACTCTCAGAGACCTCTCATGAGCTATCCAACGTCGCTGAAATTTGTAAGTGTTGCGAGGACCATAAATCTTCGGCAAAAGAAATATCCATTTCACCTATCACAAAAGTTCTAAGGAAACCTATGGCTCGAGTTCATAAAATTGTGTTACTAAATGCCACGCTTTATTTCTTCTGCTCTTAATCTCCACTAAATGTCTCTTGAAATTAATAATTTAATACCGAAGTTAACATTTTATTAACAACTTTATATCAATTCTCTTTTCAGCAACACTCTGGCAGCCTCAGCGCAAAATTTCTACTTCAGTCAAATGTAGCAACCGTTAAAACTACAGAAATACAAGACTAATACAGTAAAATATGCCGGGCGGCTTTTTCTAGCGCGAAAACCAATTCTAAACGACGATTATGCCATGTAAATGCCACGGAAAGTGAAGCGATTTAAGTGTACAATATTTGCGAGGCAAGAGTAACAATCAAATTGAATAAATTATGAGTGAATTGTAGACGAAAGTCATTGTGCGCGCTATGTGAAGTTTTGTCGCGTTACAAATGGTCGTTAACTCGCAAAACGTTAGCTAATGAGCTCAAGGAAATAAAAAAAAAATCAACTAAACGTGCAATAGAAAAAGCTTAAAGTGTAAAAGAAGCTAAATTGTGCAAATATCCACAAAAAAGAATAAAAGAAAAGAATATTAAAAATCTTTAAAAATTAAAACTATTGTTTAGTAAGCGGTTTGCTTAAACATGGATGAGGAAAAGTTAAACACGCCGTTAGTGTCGAAGGAGACATCCGACAGCGCGATTATCGTGCCACAAGCCGCCGCCGTGGCCACCGGCGCAGCGACAACAGCCGGTGTGGGCGACAATGACACACCGATTCAGCAAAGACAAGCTGCCGCTGCCGCCGCCGCCACTACAAATGCAGCCAGCGAAGCGCTGAATGGCACAGCCACAACCAATGTCAATTTGAATGCAAACACTCAGTTGAGCATAGCAGCGCCAGCGTTGTTGCAACCGCAACCGCCACAACAACTACCACTACTGCCCTACAGCAACCATACAAATTTTGTTGGCAACAATCTGAAGAATGGCGCGCTAAGTCACAAGTAAGTAGCGCAGCAGTATTTTCAACAAGTCACAATTTCATTTAGCAGCAAACAAAAGTTGCTCATACGCCATGTCGCACGCTTTTTGTGCGAAGTGCGGCGCTGCAACGGCGTCCACTTTTGTTTGGTTTTACGCACTTCAGTACAATAGTGCGGTCTGTCCTTGCTGTGGCTTTATGCTTGATTGCGTCAGCAAAGACATGGATATATCATTTACAAAGTTGTAGTACTGTAAGGCATTCGAAGATATACAGCAAAACTGAAAGCATTTTCTGTACGGAAATTTAATAATGAGAATTGTAGGCAGCGAAATGAGTGTATATTTTTATTTTTATGTGGATTAAAATGATGTTAAATACAGGAAGCTGTTGTGACTGTTTACCAAATTTTCAATTCAAGACATTTTCCAGCTCGATGCCTTTCTTCTTTGGAAAGGATTACAGTGATCTTTAAACAGCACCTCATCATTTTTTAAAGTATTTGCAGAAACTAGCAATTTTATTTCACTTAATAAATATTTCTAACTCTGAAAACTAAAATAAAGATTTTATTTTTCTTTTGAACCGAGCTCTTGTGACTTTTGTAGGAAATTTTTGGGTACAAACTCCAACGAAGAAGCCCTAGTTCGTATTATAGAATATAGAAAAAATGTCAGAGTTATATTTTCATCAATTATATAAGAAACTGCACCGCTTTAAGCCAAAAAAACTCTCTTTTACGTGGGATTCTTCAACTAGATCTTTGAAATAAAGTACGAAAAGACTTTTTCGACTACCCTCTCTCTTACGTGAGATGCATAAATAAAATTTTTTAATATTTTTTTATAAAACAATTTTGTGTTTGGCCAACAGTTTTTATACACATGGGAGGATAGCTCACGCGAAAAACTACAATTCCGCAAATGCTAGCAAAGTTTTCGATGTGCATAAGTGTCTTTTGTAAGCATATTTACACAACGAGATAACTTTCTAGTAATGCAATATTCTCATATGCATTTCTTTGCAATTTCCTTTTAAGCATTCTTGACTGGAACAGTTTCAAGGCCACTTGAAAAGAACACTGCTCTGGGAATTGCTTAACTTTGTACACGAAAATTTATATATATGTACATATATTCCCAGAGTTCCTATGTAAATTTGCGAGCCAGCAAAAGTGCATCGATTTCCCTCGCAGCATTGATCCACTCACGCGAAAATAAAATGTTTCCTCACAACTCGAAGCGAAGCTTCTTGGTACTATTCAACTTCATGCGAATGCCGGATGTTTGCCTTGTAGTTAGGAAAATAATTAAATTTCTGAGAAATTGTAATAATATGTAGTTAGATTATGTTAGATATTCATATTACGCTGTTGGACTGAATTTTACAGGCGGCGGAAAAGAATTTTATTCACTCTTATTTTCATCGTCATTATCTGCATTACTTGCATTACGCAAAAACTACATTGAGCGATCACGTGATGGAAAACTAGTTGTCGCCTGTTTCGAGTACGCTCATGTATATTTTAAAATTAAGAAATTCTGCATTTGCTATTAAATAAGCCTGATTATCACACTAGAGGCTAGTTTCATTGCCTGCAACAGGTGTGCTGCCCGCTGACGGCCAATAAAAGTATGCAACCAATGCCTGGTGCTTGTAGAAATGCATGGATATATGTACATATGTACACACATATGTACTTGTATGTATATGAGTAATTCAAACTTCAAGTGGGCGATCACAGAATTTTGCTAAACTTTCTGGCGCGTCCATAAAACTGATTAAAGGCGGGCAAAGAAAACGGTAACAAAAGAAATATTAGAAATTATAGGTCGTTAACGGCTAAATACAGCAACAAAGTAAGCATAGTTTTGATTTGCGACCTTGCGTGAAGCAACTTATGCGGCATATCCCTTACAAGGGTAGAAGGTGTGAGTATAGTGGAGGCATATGACTATTTTAATGGAAAACTTTCAGTTTGGAGGCTTTTTATGTGCTTTTGGAAAAGTTTTTAGTGTATTTTTAGTTCATTGATTATTTATTTGGTAGGTAATTTAGGTAAATTGGGTAGTGTAAGTATTTATACAGTATGAAGGTAACCCATATTTTCGTCAAAGAGTTTGAAAGGTTATTTGTTCATTTTTAATCATTATACAACATACTTTCGGTTATTTGTCTGTTGACTGAAAAAATTTTCTTCAATTTTAAATAACACAAGATTATAGATATTATGTTCATGAAGTCCATGTCGTATATTTTTCGTGAAAATATTGCTATTATTACTACTTCAGCACGCTCTATTGACTGCGCTATAGTTTTCGAAACTATGTTCGAAAAAATGGAAAAAAAGAAAATGTTAGCAATGCTTAAGGATATTGCCATACAATGTTGGACCTTCAACATGAAACTGATTTGCTGGAGAATAACTATTTTCCTGCAACTTCCGTACCCGCCTCGAGCTGGTTCAAGGCCTACTGAATGTTCATCATACTAAAGAGAACATACATATACTCGTATTTCCCGTAGTTATTGGGAAAAAAGCAGCGAAATAGCTGCCACAAGAGCACAGAGCTATAATACCCATAGCAAGCGCATTTCTTATAGCATAAAAGGGTATAAAAACTCTATATTTTGATCAGTTTGTATGGCAGCTATATGCTATAGTTATCCGATCTGAGTAATTTCTTAGGAGATTGTATCCTTGCTTTCTTAAACAATTCGTACAAAATTTCGTGAAGATATGCAAATAAAAAAGTTTTCCATACAAGGACACATATTTGATCGATCGGTTTGTATGGGGGCTATATGTTATAGTCGTCCGATATCGGCGATTCCGACAATAACAAAAAAACAAACGACTTGTGAAAAGTTGCAGATGGGTATTTTAAAAACTGAGCGACTCGTTCACGTATATACAGACGGGCATGGCTAAATAGACTTAGCTGTCTTATATATATATATATTTTTTAGAGGGTATCCAACGCTTTCTTCCGGGTTTTAAAAACTTAACAGCAATCAGTCTTAGCTCAAATCAACTAAATATGTTCCATATTATCCCAGCACAAAGTAAGTTCAACCTCGGCAAATAGCTGCAAACATTTCTCAAAGCTGAAAGTCTACACCACCAGAATATGACCCACACTAGCCGAGGAATGTAGGTCGCTTTCTACAACAACCAAATTGTTGAACCAAATTTTCGAATATACAAATTTCTGTACATTCTCCTGCACACCTGTGCCATTTACCTATGTCTATACCGTTATGCTGTGCGGACAACACGCCACAAAAATACCAAAACAGAAGCGAAAAGCCAACAAACAAGAAGATAGAGTAAGCACTTTATTTCGAACTCGTCAAAAAAAAGGAAAAAGTGAAAGCATTGCAATTACCGTTGCCCTGGCGAGCGCAAACTGACCTAAAATATAACCTGAACTTTTCAAAGCGCACACAAACGGCTATGTATGATTGTAGGTGCATAAGAACCCCTGCGCTAAGGGCAGTATGCAGCTGCTAAACTTCGCCATTCAGTCAGTAGTTTTATTGGTAACTTAGTGACCGAAAGTAGCGTGCGCTGACACGCAAGCAGTAGAGCGCATGTGACGGTAGTGTATCGGTGCTTTCAAAAAGGATAGTGAGGAAGGGTAGCTAACGAAAAATCGGTAAAGCAACAAAAATCGAAAGTACTCGCGTGCATGTGAAGGCATGTCTTTCATTGGCAACGCTGCCAAGTAACGTCTTTCTTCCGCACTACCCGCCGGTTGGTGGAATGTAATTCATTTCACTACAACAATAATAAGCTATAACTGTTACCGATTCATGTTGATTTTAATCACACCGCGCGCCACACCTCGCCCGCCAGCCACGCCACCGGCCAAATTGCCAGCCAACTAGTCTGCCTGCCAAACATTCGAACGCCACGCGCTTGTGCGCCACTTTCAGTCTACGCCGAACCGCCGACTTGTGCATAATTCGAACAACTCACACATACGAATGTACTTGACATTTCGGTATTTCTTCGATTTTTCTAAAAGTAGAAGCAGACGCAGCAATTTAAATAAATCTAGCTAACGAGTTTTCCAATACGGCAGCGATCGCTAAGTGCACGCGTACTTGATATACAAAATTGCAACGGCTAACACCCTGTGTGTGTGTGTGATTTCGTTACATCTGTTGCCCTCTGCAGGGCAGCAAAGTGCAAATATTATTCAAGTGAAAGAAATATTAAAGCGAATGTGAGACAATTGTGAAATTTAATTACATAACAAGCAAAGCGTCTAAGGCGCGTTGGCGTCGCAGCTGCAAGTGGCGTTCACAGTGCAAAAGTTCCCTTAAGGTGGAGTGCAAATTGAAATTTTGAAATGTCGCGCACAACTTGCCGGCCACTAACACACTTACGTACTCGTGTATATGTAAAAATAATTGCCGGCCAGCCTGCTGGCGATATACGCTGTGTTCTGTTCGCCCATAAGTACTACGTGGCGTATGAGTGTTTCTCAGGTGCAAAACTGCGGCAACGCTTGGCTGTGCGTTGAATGAGGCCACCACTAAATAGCTTCGTTACACTTTATGAGCGCCCACAGTTCGGGCTATGTTCATAATATTCTACATTTTAGCAATTTTGTGTGTGCTGGCGCTCGAACAATACATGGTAGCAACGCTGCGATTATTATTTTAGAATTTAATTTTCAACTTCAACGTCTTTTATTACTATTTACGAAATATTATATATAATGCTACTGCTTAATTCAAACACTATAGAGTAATACGCTGCTCTTACAACTACATTTTCCATATATTTTCTTATTAATTTTTTCACAATCATCCTAAATGTAGGCAACACTTATTTATTTCACCCTAAATGTAGGCAACGCTTTTCTCCTCTCAGAGCTTTGGGCTGTAAAAATCAACAAAAATTAATTGATTATAATATATTAAATACAAATAAATTTAATGTATTATAACCTCACCTGACCTGAGTCATTCGATATTAAAAAAAGAAATATATCTCGGTTACAGAAATAATATATTATAAGCTCACACATAAAACTTAAAAAGTGACGCACAACCTTTTCTATACTGTGAGCAGCAATAAATAATCCATCATAGGCAAAACGAGTACAAATACAACAATAACACGAAAGTGGAGGGCATTAATCGATAGCTGTAAGCGTCACATGCATAGCGTAAGGGGTATTCTTGTTGTACCAGACAACTCTATGAACAATATAAGAAGGAAGTAGATGAAAACGAAATGAAAACAAAAACTGGAAGACAGGTTTTACCTCATTAATAGACAGCAAATGACGTGGATTGCGCCGCTGGCAGCGAGAGCTAGCAGACGGCATTAAGAGTTAAACAAATAAGTAGGTTATTTCCAACATACGTACGAAGTTTCATCAGCAAATAAACAAAAATAAGAAAAAATGTCTATCTTGCTGCGAAGCTTTAAGACCCTTCACAAATGGACAAGTTTTCCATACAAGCAATTGACTGCGATCGTTCATTTTGTATGGCAGCTATATGATATAGTTATCCGATTTCAACAATTTCTTTGGAGATTGAGTTATTATCTCGGACAATAACTCATGCCCCGTTTAGTGAGGATATCTCGTCAAATGAAAAAGTTTTCCCTACAAGCCTTTAATTACACCATTCAGTTTGTATGGCAACTATAAGCTATAGTAGTCCGATATCGACCGTTACGACAATTGAGCAGTCTCTTTATGAGAAAAATACAGTTGCAAAATTTTAATTCGATATCTCAAAAACTAAGGAACTTTTTCATATATATACTGACAGAGAGAAGGACAGAGGAACAGGCGGACACACACGCGTAGATTGAACTAAATCGACTCAGTTTATCATGCTGATCATTTATAAGTATATTTATTTTTAGAGGGTCTCCAACGTTTTAATTTAGGTGTTACAAACTTCATGATAAACTTAATATGCCATGTTTAGGGTATAAAGACATATAAAATTACAAAATCACTGTTTTTCAGGGAAGCACTCACATTGCACCGTTGACCGAAAAATACGTACGACACAACGTCAGAACCAGTTGTTAGTAGGCACGTCAAACCCACCAGCTGGTCGCAGTGAAAAGGCATGTTTGCGCAAGTCTTAATATGATTATTTAATGAATCAATGGCTAGGAAAAGGTATCGATTTTACTACTGTTCTGTTAACGCTTTGAGAAACACATTATACATATATGTATATGTAGATACTGTGTGTCTAAATAACTGTATTCGTCTACATCAACATGAAGTGACCACCTTACTATTGCCCATTTAATCACACATAAGTCCATATTAGCTATCACCACTGCACTTTTAATGTCAATTAAACTAATTTACCAAACATACACGTACACACATATGTATACATATGTATATATCATATTACGAATTACCATAAAATTGAGCTAAACTGACCACAAGTCCTTATTTTGCGCTCGAATTCGCACTCAAACACACTCATTGCTCTGCACGTGTCACGAAATGTTCGACGTTCGAGTAGAATAGAGTAGAAGACTAGCCCACAACCATAACCTCACTGTTTTTGTTGACACTCTGTGATTCATGAAATATGCAAATATTAGACGCATGCTGCCTATGTACGAGTATGTACTTATATTATGTATGTAAGCGGCGTAAATAGAGACAAAGCTGCAGGCTCTCGAAGACTACTTAATTATTTACTAATATCGTAAATTTTACGCTTGAATTGCGCTTGGGCACAAGTTGCAGGTCATCGCTGTTTACATGAATCTCAAAGAGCTATAAAATCCAGACAGGAAGGCATTCAATGCTTTTGGCATAATGATAACAATGATTTATTACACACGTGCCAGAGTCACTTTGGTGAATTGTAAACAATATTTGTGGATATTTATAGAACTAATTATCAAAATAAACAAAAAAGATGCCGAAAACTGTTATATATGTTATTTAGAACATTTATTTGTTTTTCTAGCACTGTGAAGGCTTTACTTATGCAGAAGAAGTTGAAGAACACTGAGCCTGAAAAACCCGTCATTAGCCGTCGCAAAAATTGTGCGACAGGCTCATTGTCGCTTTGTGGAGTACCACAACTGACCAGCGTTCTAAGCTGTACGCGTGAGATCCGTCTTAGAATCGACCGCTTAAACTAATTATTACAACTTGCCTTCCTTGATCTAGCCCGCATCTGTTCTCTTAATTTATAAAATCCACCTAAATGTAGGCACTGCTTTCATATTAATTTTTTTATTAAAGTTTTTCATGTGAAACAACGAAAGTATTACAAAATTTAAGATTTCGGTGACCCTACGGATTTGGTTTCTTCATAAAAAGCGGTTTTCTTTAACAGAAACTGGATAATTAATACAGAAAACTTTTCTAGACAATACAGATTATGATCTCCTAAGAAACTTGTATAACCCAAGTCACCTTGGAACAAAATTAGCTTCCCTCACACTCCAACACTTTTCGACAACTACAAAGTAGTAAAAGATCGTACTAAATCATCTCACAACAATTATTTCTGTGCAAAAATGGAATTTGAAGCAAATTATTATTACAGAGACAAACAGTCGCCAAACTATTAACGACATTTCGCAGGCGCCAATCAAAAGCCAAAGAAAAATCAAAAAGTTCGCATCGAACAAAGCAAAACAGAAAAGTAGCAAAAAGTCTAAACGAAACTTGTAGTAACACAAAGAGTAGCAACAAAAACAAAGAACAAAACCACCATAATAAAAAACAAAAACAAATACAAACATAGAATTCTAAGATATCATCATAGATAGGGGTACGTCAATAACACCGCAAACAAAGAGACAAATATCGCTCAATGTTGGGAAACAGAAGTGGGCGATTGCTCCCATGGGTGTTTACCCAAACACTGCTGTTATCTGTTTGCGAACAAGAAACAAAGAAAGAGGTCATCAAACGCTTTTAATAAAATTTCATTAGTCTTAATCAATCGTTGAGCGGCTGATGATGCAAAGAAACAACTTTATATGAAAATATATGTACTTTGAGCAACTTGGGATAACGAAAAAGGACGTGCTTGAGTAAGCACCGCGGGAATGACAATTAGCTAAGAAGATTTTCATACACATACATATATTTGTAGAAATATCAGATTCAGAGTTCTATTGCTCGGTAACAGTGTCAAACAAGGGAAAATATTGAAGCTACAGATTTCTTAAGACTCTTAGATATTAACAGACAAAATGGAAATTTTTAAACAAAAATTCAAGCAGACAGCTTCTATACATCTCTGGTGTATTTTAGACCAAAATTATACGTGAATAAAAACTAATTTTCATAAAAAAACACTTAACAGAAGTTCGCTACGAGCCAGCAAACAATCACTAGCAGCAAGAGCTGAGCACAAAAGGAAGTTGATATTACTAAAATACAAACAAAGAGACATGCATAACAAACAACATTTTAATTTATGTAAAAATGAGATTTCAAATCCAATAAAAAATTTCCATTTTGTAGTAGCTTTGAGCAAACTCAAAGCGTCAGCAAGCCGAAAAGCATTAAAAAATGTCTTCAAAAAATATACATATGTACATACATACGAATCTTCCACACGAAATTGAACTTTGGAACTTTGCAGTTGAAGCTGAGTCAATAAAAAACCAAAACAAAACAAAGATACTAGTATACAGAACGAATCAGACGTTTTATGACGCATAACATGAAACTGCTGGTATTCGCCGATCGCTTTTCATACATCAATATATGTGTAGGTATGTGCATTTGTATCTCTGCAATTAAATATGTGCTGTAGCGCAGCATTGGCAACGAAATGCCAATGCAACAACTGCTAAAAATCAGAGACAACCAAGGAATAAAGACAAAGCCTACGAGAGACTTTGGAGATATCTAAAATCACTTAAGAGGCACATTCACTTCTATATATGGTTTAGGGACACATCTAAGTAACCGCAAAAAAGAAATGTTTTGCATCTGTCTTTCGAGACTAACTGGAATCAGGCAGAAATGCAACAGAGTTGAATCAATGCTTTGGAAAATTGATTCACAAAGAGGTTATCGGACTTTTTCGTATAATAACCCGGAAGGCCGGCAAAAAAAGACTTATTAATATCGCTTCTTAGAATAAAAATTAAAGTGCACTTTGGAATTTGGACCTAGAATGAAACTGGTATATTTCCGACCAAATACTGAGAATTGACTTCTCGTTGGAACTGAACACTTAAAGAAGCTGCTTTCTAGGAAAAAAATATCGACTAGTTCACAACTGTTTGGCTGTGGGGCGTATCGCGCAAGCATATTCATTGTTGAAGAAAACTCGCATATACATACATATAGCCAACTGAAAAAGAAAAATAACGTATCAAACAAAAATCGAAACTGAGCTTTTTATTGCTTACGATTCACTACATCATATTTCATTAATGTAGCGAAAGATTTTCAGCAGGCGCTGTCAGATATAACCAACATATAAGCAATATATAACTGATTTATAACCAATATATAACCATTTTATAACCAAAACTCATTTTTCCATATGAGTGGTTTCATTATAAGGTTTTCCCTTCGCCTGCTTATTAAAAGTGATGTTACGTTATTTTGCATATTAGGTGACGATATGTATATACATACATATGTATTTATAAGAACGTGCCCAACATCAAACAAAGGCCGGAATACTCCGTAGTACGTTTGGTGGGCAATAACAATGGAAATCAGCAACAATGTTTTTGCTTTTATTGCTCGATATACATATGTATATTCTTGTATAGATGCATAAATACATATAAAGCGGATCACATTAGGGTGATCGCACTATGCCGTCATTAGAACTTGTTGACATACTTTTCTACGTAGGTCGAGCATTGACGCTGATAATTTCTGGTTTCAGAGTACATGCAAAATTGCTGATGAGTAGATTAAAGAAGTGAGATAAACATTTTTGAACAATTTTGACAGCTATTTGACATATGTGACACTCAAAATAAAAATAAAAAAATTAACCAAAATCAGTAGAACACAACCTATGTATGTAGCATTATTGATTAAAGTCATATCACTAAAAAGAGCTGTCCACCAGCTCCAATTCAGCACGGTAGGTTTGTTATTCCTTTCGCTTAAGACGTTTTGAACAACAGAACAGCACTGAAATGGCGAATTGAAGATATTTGATAGATACTTATCTTCCAAAAACAAAAAAACAAGAACTCGATCACCCCATTGTACAGCCATGCCGCAAATGAAACTTTCATACAACTCTGAATACTGAATCAATTTCCTTAACCCCGCCAACAATTGATGCATCACTGTTGCTATGAATAATGATTAAATACACATGCATACATACATAAATACAAGTACAAAGAACACGAATTCAGCACAGAGGCCCGCTGCTGTTCGTTCACATTAGTCAGAAGTCGCAGTGGTTATGCTGCCAAAGGCCGAGCGTCTTACCAAACCGCCAGCTGAGTGCACGTGCACCGAGCGAGCAGATTTTTAAGTACACATGCACTCAGAAATCGTGTCGATGCAACAACAAAAACAAAGCCAAACAAAGTACAACCAACAACAACAATAGCACAGTCATTAATATCCGCGACAACTACGTATGAATGTAATTAGGCGCAACGATAGCAAAAGCAAAAACAACGAGAAAAAAGTAAATTTGCAAAACAACAACACAGCTGAGGGCATAAGTAACCAAAAACGAGAAAATAGAGAAAAAGCAGCAAATAGAGACAATTAAAATAATATGTTGCTGGGTGAGAGGCGAACGTGCGCAAGCACAACAACAACAATGGAGTGTAAAGTGCTGTGTATTGCGAAACACAAAAGAAGGAAAATAAAAACGTAAATATTTGTGTATCCGATAGATACGAAATGCGCGATAAAAGAGCGCGAAGAAGAGAGAAAAATGCGAAGCGAAGAGCGCCAGTTGTCGGGTGTGTGAATGTAAACATTCGTGAACAGCTGTTTTTGTTGGATTGCACAGCAGTATTTATTGTTGTCGTTTTTATTTTTATTTATATGAAATTATAATTATTGTTTTTTTTTTTTGTTTTTTTTTTTTTGCGATAAATCGGTGAAATATATTTATCAAAATAAAGCGAACGCTAGTAATGTACGTTGCCGATATTATTAACATAGTGTACTTTGTCAGCATACATATGTATGTATATAGAAATGAAGGCTTTAAGAAAATAATCAAATTATCTCAACTTCAACCATAACTAAAAATTTTATGTCGGCGCGCACCGATATTCAAACAAAATAAGTCAATAATTTTGGCGTTTTTACGTAAATATTACAAACTATAATAACATATGTATATAAATTTAAAGCAATTCGGCAATCTAGCATCAGGTCACACGAAACTAGTTTGGCCACTTGCTTGAAGAACTCGTTTATGGAAATGTACCAAACGACCAACGCTGAAGTTCAAGCATTGTTGCGCATGCCCGCTGCTTGGTCGAAGAGCAAGAAACTACAACGAACGCCAACAAAACGAAGCCAAAAACAAAATCCTCAACATTGTTGTTGCACACCAGAACGAGTCAAGCGTGAGCAAATTTTCTATAGCCACCATTCATCTAAGGTTTTGCGCTCAAAACTTGCTACCAATCTATGAATATGAACGAATGTACAATTTCAGTTGTTTGTTAACCTCACCTTTAACCTCACCTTCCATTTATCTGAACGCGTGTTTATTTTCATTCAATACTTTTCATGGTCATTGCAAAATGTTTCTGCGCGTACTAGAAAATGTTGCTACATGAAATGTTGCTGTGAAACATGAAATAAGACTAATTAAAAAATGTTGAGAATACGAAAAAAAATTTTGCAATAATAAAAAATAAAAATACAATTTGGCTATCTTATGTTATGTTGCATTGGCCTAAATTATGTTGCTAGCAACATTTTGCCGAAGAAATGAAGCTGCTGATGGAACAAGAAGGGAAAGATCGCAATTAAAAACAAATAACAGTTACTGAGACTACAAAAACTTTTTTTAAATGTAATATTTTCCAATTTCTATTCTTGATACCAATATGGTAATATAAGATTTATTTAATTTATCAAAATTTCATACAGGTGGCAACCACCTAAAACTAATTTTAATTAACATTAACTTCTTAAGATGGGTGTATTATTAATAGTTCTAATATTAATCAGTTTAAATAGGTGGCAACTCTTTATAAGTTATTATTAACAATTTCTACATTTTTTCAGTTTATCTCAAAGAAACATTTCAAAATGGTGGCAACTCTTCTTAGACATATACTCGTACACAAATCTTTTTTAAACGTGTTTAATAGAAGATTATGCTGTATATATGTATTTACACAATTAAATTTAAATAATTTTTTTTTTTAGATATGGCAACCTCTTCAAAAATAATACTAATTTCAAATGTAAGTTTTATTTTACTTCCTAATTTTGATATCAACATGTTTTGAAAATTTAAATCGTTTTGCTTGTAAATTTTTAGACATTTTTCAAATAAGTGGCAGCCCTGTTTTACTTAAAAAGGTTTCTTTGGGCATAATATTGACACAACAAGTAATTTTTAACAGTATTTATGAAAGGACAGCTTAGAGCCCTTGAATGCCTCAATTGCTTAGGCAACATTAAGACACGCCTTGTAAACAAAAAAGAGAATTGCACCAACTTTTCCTCGCAACTTAGCTAAGAAATGATTCACTAAACGATAAATTTCCAACTAGTCATTACTAATTCTTGGAAATAATTCCAACCGCTTTCATTCAATAGTCAGAGATGACAAAGCTTCCAGGAGCTTTAATGCTAAACAAATTAAACGTGTCCAACAGCGGATTTTCCAACCTAACGACTTTATATACGAAGCGACCTTTCGATCAGAAAGTTGAAATACTGAAAAATCATCGAGTTTATAGCCACCCCTTTTCCCACACTTCACGTTCCTTCAAAAGAATATTTCGACTTACGCAAACAGCAGCAATCTGCTCAAATTAAGCAACTTTCGGCCGAGTGCAAAGGTCAAAACGCTCAATTGCACCCACAGAATCAATATTTTAGCTTCTTAATGCGCCAGCAACAGGCGCAAGAGGCACGGCCTTTGACCACTTTGTCCATCTTCATTCTAAAGTGCATGCAAAAGTGCATTCGCTGTGTTTGTTGGTGTTGTTGACGTTTTCGCACAACGAGCCGCCCAGCATCATGTCGTTAATTCAATTAATAGCGCTACGAAGCGCCAACAAAGTGCAGAGGGCCAACAAAGTGCTCAGTCATACCCACAGACATACACACACAGACATGCCTTGCGTGTATGTCGTAAGTACAAACAACAACAATGTCAATAAACATGCTACTGACAGACAGCGCGATTCCTTGCTATCAATTGCATTACGGTACATTCACGTCGTTGGGCAAAATGTGTGTGAGCTTGTGCTTCACGAGCACAGGAAATCCCGTAATCCCGGCAAGAACTTCAGGTGCCAAGTGCAAGAGTGGTTACTAACTAGTTTCCAGGCAAACTGTCAGTGCATTGTTATTGTTTTTAATACTGAAAATTATTTAAAGTATACACTGAAAATTATTTAAAAAAAAAAAACTAAATAATCAAAAGAGATCTTCGAAAAATCGTAGAGTATTCTAAAGCTCATATCCAAGGGGGAGCAGGAAGAGTTTCTCATAAATTTACAAAACAAATCGAACTACTCGCTGTTAATTGATTGCGAATTTATGTGTGGTAAAATAGGCGTAGATATATTACACACAGACATATATAAATATGCACTTAAACGAACATGAAAGTGAATTGCTCAAATAGTACAAAGAGTAATAAAAGTCAATAATGTTTTTTAATTTTTTTTTTTTGTGTTTTTTCTTTTGTGCTCACATTTTTGTGTTGACAATAAAAACGGGTACATATGTGGGTATGTATGAACGGTTTACTACGTCATGCTTTTGCACTTAAAATCCAGTGGCGGCGTGAGTAACTATACTCAGTCAGAGTTGAGTGGTGAGTGACCTCTCACTATTGATCGGTGCTTTGTTACTTGCTACTTGATCTTTAGTTAGAGTCGGAGCTTTCAAGTGACCTTTAAAATAAGTGAACGACTCTAGGACTCTATCATCAGCATCAACATTTTTCCAAAAATATTTCTTCGAGATTGAAATATTTTGTTCAATTTTAGTTTACAAAACAAAAAAAGTCAAGTTTTCCAAAGAAATATTATCAGTTTTCTATATATTGTCACCTAAAATGTCAAACAACGTATCATCAACAAAAAAAATTTAAAATTGTTGACAGATATAATAACCAATATATAACCATCTAATAACTCTAATTTCGTTTCAATACGGGTGTAACCATTTTATACTCGAAACTCAAATTTTGCTTCAATATTCAAAACTATTTTATTCAAAAATTTATTACTGTGCCCTCAATCAAATTAACGCCACTGCACAAACTGCCTACCCTTTGTAGCTGTTTACTAGTTTTCCTCTTGAGTTGACACAGTTCATTTCAATTGAGTGGGAGCGCTCACTATTTACATCAATCTTTAGAATTATGACATCAAAACTACAATGCACACGCATTGTGGGTCACTACGGCATACAGACCAGAATGAATTTCATTAATTCGAACTCTACTAACTGTAATATATAACCTCAAAAAAACAAATTTTATTTCAACTACTTACTTCAAACATTAACTAACTTATTATTTTGCAAAAAACTACGCAAAACTCGATTTGGAGAAGAATTGATTATCTCACAAACTCATTAATTCTTAAAAATTAATCTATTAACCTTACTTATACCCTGTACAGAATATATTAAGTTCGCCAGGAGGATTGTAAAACTCGAAAGGAAACCCCCTACAAACGATCGGCGTGACGAGTCCAACTGTTTGTGTAATATATACATGATTTTTCCAGTCTTCGAAACAATTTTTAGTCTTCAGCTCCTTCAAGTCGAAGTAAGAACATGTTTCATACCCAAAATATCCATATCCTTCACTTTTCTAATATTGTCATGCTCTGAAGAATCATGTCTTCAACGATCTCCCGACCGTCTTTGAAGGCTTTGTACCACTCGTAGGCACACGAAATACCGTTACAAACATATAATTTTAGACAAATTTTTTCTTCAATATTTAATTTATAATATCACTCATCACTCAGTTTGTGTCACATTATATACGTGCTGTGCACCGTTGCCCTTATAGGGATACCTTCTCACATATAGTTGGTTAATTGAATCATATTTAGCATCAATTGAGTCTGACATTTAAATCTAGTTCAGCTATTTCATGACAGAAGACACCCATGCCGACGTTGCGTCAAAACAAAACGAACGCGAGAATGGAAACGCCCCTTCATGGGGAATGATGTTGGAGAAAAGACTCACTTGAATAACGACTTGCTTACGTAATAAAAGATCTAGAAAGGGCGTTGATTAGCGGTCATTCACTTGAGTACTTCGTACTTTTGAAATGTTTCTTAATTGTGCGTAATGAAGGGATAGACGAGGTTAGAAGTTAATAAAACTAAAAAATGCGTAAATCCCTTCAACGCTTGTATCTACATATGTAACACCGCTTGGATATCACTATAGCCGTTATCAACTTATGCTATTCATTATCATCAGCGTCAACACAGTCAAGCACACCATCAGCAACATTTCATTGCATACACTTAACCGGGGCTAAGCGGTGCTGAGCAACTGCCACAAAACCAGAGCACAGTGTTGAGATTTCTCGACACATCATTACGAGCCATTCAAAGTCACCAACACTCATTCCAACACTGCACGCACACACTAAACGGTTCGCGCGGCCACCCATTCCCTGCGGAGCTCACGCCTTTAACGCCATTCGCCGCACAGCCAAGTCATACCGCTCGCAGCTATGCAAAGACCGTAGGCAGGGCGTGATGCGGGCTAAACAATGCGATCGCCAGCCGAAGAAGACGCGCAAAACTTCAAGTGTAAACATAGTTGGGCTGGCGAGCTTAGTTCAGTGCTTCTTGATGAGCGCAAGTTGAACGTACTGGCCGAGCGGCAGTTGGCAATAAAAGGATTTAATACATTTTTCCTTTAAATATAGTGTATGAATTTATAAACAATTAAAAGTGAACTGAGTTTACGAAGTGCTTATCGCAGAAACTCGAATGTGAAGTGTTTTAAAAATCGAAATTTAAAGTACAAGAAGACAGCAAGGACAACCTAGCTTACTTCGCAAACCGATGAAATATTGTACTATAAACAATACAATAAAAAGTCAGAGCTTCGAAAATCTTTACCAACAGCATTCTAAAAAATTAATGACTGAAACCCTGCGCACAGGCGGCAAGTATTGAGAATGTCGCACACATCCGGTTGCAGTATTTTAGATAATTTAACAACCTCACAGCCGCAGCTGCTTACCCGCTGCAGCAGCACGGATAGCGGCAGCCAGCTGGTGCTGAATTGCCATCGAAATGGCACAGCCGCCAAAGACATTAACCCAACCAACGCGGCACAGCGACCCCTCACTGCAGGCGGCGCAAAGCAGGCCGCGGTCGATGCGGATGGCGGCATACGCAACTCGGGCTTTGTGGACAATTTTGCGGTGCAACGCCGGCATTCAGAGTACGTGGAGGCCTATGCGGACATGTTGAACGATTGTAGTGGCAAGTCGAAGACACGCCATGCGCGCCCATTATCCTGTTTCGTACAAACAAAACTCACCAAGAATGGCTATGTAAGCACGTTGCAAGGGGAGCACGAAGTGCAAGAACCGTGGCAGAATTCAGGTCAACTGCGACAGGAGTTTGCAGCTAAAATGGCAGCGTGGCTGAAGCCACTGAAGTACGCAAACCAATTCTATTTCATTTTATTGCAATTTTTTAATCATAGTGTTAAGTTAAAGTATATAATTGAAAAGGCGGTAAAGTAAGTTAAGAGGACACTATAAGAATGTACTTGCCTTATGACCTCCTTATGACAACCCCCGAGTATAAGCTTTACGCAAGCTTGAATCAGTTCAATACCAAATTATTGTGACTACTTATGTGTCCTTATATCTGTTATCTCTTAGACTTCATAGAGCAGCTCAAGTCTTTGAATCGCTCGACAGACGAAGTTTCGACACGAATTTTAATCAAACTTATAAATTTTAAGAAGAAAAGACAGGTATTCTTAAATTTTGACCGTCATTTCTTAGGTTAAATAGTGTCACTTAGTGAAACCCTGCTTTCCAACAAGGGATGGTACCGGGGTCTCTGAAACATACTGCAAGTTCAACAGAGATATCGCTGTCTCAACATACTTTATTTAACCCCTAATATAAAAAAATAAACTCAACAAACTTTAAACTTTTCTTTTCCTCTCTTCCATTACAGCTCGCAAAATAATCTATGCAATGGCGGTATTCCCAGTCAAAATCACATACTCGCACCAAAGATACAGAACAGCTGCAGTCCAAATGGTCACAAGAAAGGCACCGTCACACTGTCACACCTGCCACAGCGGCCGCCAGTCGACATCGAGTTTGCTGATATTTCATATTCCGTCTCAGAGGGACGAAAGCGCGGCTTGAAGACCATACTGAAAAGTGTATCGGGCAAGTTTCGCAATGGCGAACTCACCGCCATCATGGGACCGTCCGGTGCGGGGAAGAGTACACTTATGAACATTCTGGCCGGCTACAAGTAAGTACAACAGCACTCAAAGGCATTTGCAGAAAGGGAATATAATGAGTATAAAAAAAAAATTAGTAAAAAGTTGTTGAAAGGAATGCAAAAGAAGCTTATGAACGAAATGAGAGCGGTAGTTATGGTCCTGCGGTAACATTCGGCACCATAATGCTGCTAAAGTTTACCTAATCCTATAAGTCGCAAGTCGCTATGAACACCATATACTTAAGTGTGTTTATAGTCACAAACAAGCACGGTACAGGAAAAGTGTGCGGTGTGCCAAGTATTAACTTTCCTTTATGGCTTCCTTCCTTGTTCTATTTTCGCACACACTGAAACGTCGAATACGCTTCCTTCGCCTTTCTTCGCTCAGTTGAGAACCGCAAGCAGTTCCGTCTTGTCAGCACGTCTTTTGCGACACAGCTCATATCTTTATGTGACGCTATTTAGGACTATTTCCTTTTTTGTATTTCGCATTTGACATTCTTCGAATGTTTTCTGATTTTTTGTATTGGCTTTGTGCCTTGTTGTTTATTAATATTCGACGTGTGTGTGTTTGTTGACAGCTTATGGCCACTTGAGGTATATTAGGCTCCTTTTGAGACGAAAACAGATTAGGTCATTCAAATGCTTTGCTGACATTTTCGTTTCTGTGTTCAGTGATTGATAGAAGACTCACGCTGGCTATTTACCAGTTCAACGTCTCAATAATGAAAGATTCGATTGAGTTCGACAAAAACAGAAATTTTACAAATAGGCTATTGTGCCTGTATTGGCCCCGTTATTTATCGTTGCTTATTGATTAAAACTATTATGGTTGTTCAGCCTAATCAGCAACTCTAAGTTCATTGTGCCAGCCTTTAGATACAATTGAATGATTTCCGAGATAACAAAAGCGCGTCAGTCAATTCTTCTTTTCGTAAGGTGGCGCCAATTTGAGATTCCAGGCGAAGCCAGGCCCTACTCCGGATTCTCCTCTTTCTCTGCTTCCCCGGCGGTTACTGCGTCGAATACCTTCAGAGCTTGAGAGTTTTCGTCCATTCGGCCGACATGACCTAGCCAACATAGCCGCTGTCTTTTACTTCGCTGAACTATGTCAACGTCGTCGTATATCTCATACAGATCATAGTTCAATCGAATGCGGTATTCGCCGTGGTCAACTTGCAAAGGACCATAAATCTACCGCAGAACCTTTCTTTCTAAAACTCGTAATGTCGACTCATGAGATGTTATCATCGTCGATGCCTTTGCACCATATAGCAGAACGGGAATAGTGAGTGACTTATGGAGTTTAGTTTTTGTTCGTCGAGAGAGGACTTTACTTCTCAATTGCCTACTCAGTCTGAGGTAGCACCTGTTGACAAGAGTTGTTCTGCGTTGGATTTCGAGGCTGACAGAGACGTGGAAGCCTAGTCGAGAGTGCGACGACTGTTTGTATGAAGACAGAAGATATTTCGTCTTGGCCTCATTCACTACCAAACCCATTTGTTTCGCTTCATTATCAGCCTGGAGAAAGCAGGACTAACAACGCAGGTGTTGAGGCCAGCAGATCGAACTATTTTCTATAAGATACATTGAAGAAGTCGCACGAAAGGGAGTCGCCTTGTCTGAAACCTCGTGAGGTACCGAAGTTCCTTCCCGATTCTCCCGCTTTTGGTATTGTGTCTGTTATAGTTCTTAAGTAGTTTGAGTCAAATAAGTTTAAATATACTACTTGAATCCGAACGATTTTACCCAAAACCTGTATTTATAATAAAGGAACCGCATAGAAAGGGATAATTTAAATAAGCTTTTCAACGCTTTCAAATGAGGCAAACAGCTCATTAACTCCGATGTTACGTTGTTTCAGTTAACACAACTCCCTTTTCCTTACAGAACATCGCAGCTGAGCGGCTCGGTCATGATCAATGGCAAAGAGCGTAATCTGCGGCGTTTTCGTAAACTTTCCTGCTACATCATGCAAGATGATATACTCATCCCAAATCTCTCAGTGCATGAAGCCATGATGATCTCGGCCAATCTAAAGTTGGGCAAAGATATGAATTTGGCAGCCAAACGTGTAGTTGTACACGAGATACTCGAAACGATTGGTTTGAAGGATTCCAGCAATACGAAGACCTGCAATCTGTCGGGCGGACAACGTAAACGACTCTCGATCGCACTCGAGTTGGTTAACAATCCACCAGTGATGTTCTTTGATGAACCCACATCCGGTTTGGATAGTTCAACGTGTTTCCAGCTAATTTCTTTGCTCAAATCGTTGGCACGTGGCGGTCGCACTATCGTTTGCACCATTCACCAGCCGTCGGCGCGTCTCTTTGAAAAGTTCGATCACTTGTACATGCTCGCCGAGGGCCAGTGCATGTACGAAGGACGCGTACGCGGCCTGGTGCCATTCCTCTCGTCGCTCGGCTACAACTGCCCTTCATATCACAATCCGGCCGATTACGTGCTGGAAGTAGCCAGCGGCGAGTATGGCGAATCTGTGCAAAAGCTGGTGGCGGCGGTCAAAAGCGGCGAGTGCAAGAAATTCAGTCACAAAGATTACGGCTTAACGGCCGTGCGCGGCATTGCCAATGACATTGTCAAAGGTGACAATGACTGCAACAACTCCAACAGCACAAGTACGAACAATGCAACACTAACGGCAACTACAACCCTAACACTGGAGGATGAAAAATGCAAAATGGATGAAATGTCCAGCACTTTAATATCACATTCGAACGCACTCAATAATCCCATCTTGGAGACGCAACAATCACAACTATCCGACTGCACAGTGATCAATTTGAACATTCCAAACAGCAACAATGACAATGGCAACTCCAACAGCGGACTGGCCTACAGCTGCAGCTTCAGTTCGAAGGGCGGACAAGTTGCGCTCACCGGCGCTGCAGAGAAAGCAGCCACCGCCGGTTGCACCACCTCGCTATTGGACTCACACGAAAGTGTTCTTACGCTGCCCAACAGCTCGGGCTTCCCCACCAGCGGCTGGACGCAGTTCTGGATACTGTTGAAGCGCTCGTTTGTGACCATCATGCGCGATCGTATGCTGACACATATGCGTTTGGCCTCGCACATCATTGTCGGCGCTATTATCGGCATGATATACTACGATGTGGGCAATGAAGCTTCGAAGGTGATGAGCAATGCGGGTTGTATCTTCTTCACCACGCTATTCACCATGTTCACGGCGATGATGCCGACGATATTGACGTGTAAGTAAAGTTGCAAGCATAGTTTTAGTAATAACTGTAATTAAGCTGAAAATTCGTCCGCAGTTCCTACTGAAATGTCGGTGTTTGTGCGAGAGCACTTGAACTATTGGTACTCGCTGAAGGCATTCTACTTTGCCAAGACAATGGCTGATCTGCCCTTTCAGGTATGTAAAGAACTGTCATCTCTTTCAGCGAACTGCTTGAAGTAATTGGGTTTCGGCACTTATACAAACCTTTTTCAATATTTTATGCACATCCAACTTTCATGTTTACCTCTTCACAGATCGTCTTCTCCAGCGTCTATGTGATTGTCGTCTACTATTTGACCTCCCAACCCATGGAGTGGATGCGCATCTCGATGTTCGTCTTCATTTGCGTGCTGACCTCGCTGGTGGCGCAGTCGCTCGGCCTGCTCATCGGTGCTGGCATGAATATCGAAGCTGGCGTCTTTCTCGGCCCCGTCACTACAATACCGACCATACTCTTCTCCGGCTTCTTCGTTAACTTCGACACCATACCGGGCTACCTGCAGTGGGTAACCTATGTTAGCTACGTGCGCTATGGTTTCGAAGGTGAGTCCACTTTATTCACACTTTTGGTATCAAAATGCTGACGTTACTTTCTCTTTTCAAATAATTTAGGCGCCATGGTGTCGATATATGGCATGGACCGTGCCAAATTGGAGTGCCATGAAATGTACTGCCATTTCCGCAGTCCCAAGAAGTTCTTGGAGGAGATGTCGATGGACAATGCCGAGTACTGGATAGATGCGGTGGCACTGCTCGGCACCTTTGTGGTGCTACGTATTATCGCGTACTTCGTGCTGCGCTGGAAGCTACATCTCATACGCTAAGCGCTCGTAGCATATGCATATATATAGTATATAGTTGTACGGTGTAATTATATTATGTATATCTATGTTATGTATTTATAGGTTCCATAAGCATTTCGCGCTGATTTCAGTTTGTTTGAGATCATACGTTTAATGTGTGTGTGTGTTTTTTATACCATATATATTGAACTTGATATTATTTAGCGTCCTGAATTGATATAAATATATTTTATTATTGTAGAATTTTTACGCATACGGATTACGTAATTTACAAGTAAACAAATAACAGTACTCTTTGTATGTATGTGTATATATTAAGATGCATGCTTGCTTGTGGTGCTTTAATTTTCTTTCCACCCCCCACTTTAGTTACTACATAAGAAGTACTATGGCAACAAGTTGGCATATTTGTAAGATTAGCGCATAAATAGCTTGAAATATTATTGTAGGAAACATTAGATTTTCAATAAAACACTACAAACTAAAAAGGAGCAGCATTATTATAAAGGATATAGAGCGCGTTGTTGGAAGCATATGGCTAATGGAAGCGGATTGTAGACATGCAACTGTTATTTAGGCATTATACATATGAAGGTTAGCTGCGAATGTCACTAACCGATATATGTTAACGGTTGCACAACAATCGGGTCTACCTAACCGGAACAGAACCGGGCTTCTATCCGGCCGAGGACAGTCAAATCGGCAGCATTCCTCGAAATTTCTTCAGGCATTTTTTCTGCGGCTACAACAGCAACCAAAACAACAACCAAAGAAGAAGCCCTTAAAACTGTTTGGTACATATTGAGAGAGAGATGGTTTTTGAGTGAAAATTAATAAAAGTATTCAAAGAGATTTCTAAATTCTAACAATTTTGGTTCCTAACCTTTTTCTGGGAATTTGGGGTAGATTTGTCTCAATAAAATCCGCCAATTGCCGCTTGAAATTTATTGCTCAATTTTTTGCATTCACGTGAATTTTATTTACAAATGCATACTTTTCAGCGCAGAAAATTTATTGAGCCTGCTATTTCGAACAAGCTGTGGCCGAGAAATAATCATTACCCGAAAGTTCCAATTCTCTTTTAACAATTTCTTCGAGGAAATATTCCAAAGGGTCAAAGTCCCACGTTAATATATTCCCTGGAAGTTATACGGACTATTTAAATAAGTTGTAGAATAACAAATTTCTTGCTTATACTTATTGAAACTTGTCGTTAAATAAAACAGCAATATTTAGCGACAAATGTGTAATTATCATATACTGGTTTCCTTCAGTTCATTTCTGGTTTTGCGAGAAATTGCAATTATCAAGCACAAGAATGTCGAGAGAAGGTATTGTTTTGCGAGAAACTGCTTCGATTACAGAGAAAAGCATACTTCTAGGCTGTCGGTATATTTTAGTTAGTCATAATTATGATGAGATAATGCTCTTTAAGAGCTGTTGGATCTATTTTTGGTTAGCAGTCAACTGTCAGTTAAGTTTTGGTAAAACAAAAGTTATTTACCGGTTAAAAAATAGTTTTACCGGTTAAGTTAACCAGCAATTATCTGATCGAAAACGGTCATAAGTTGTGTTGTTGTGTGAAAAACACTTTAGATTCACTTCAATTCAATTTATAATTTTCATAAAAAGTACTCTTTGGAAAATGCCCGAAAGTATGAACAAAATTAAAACCAARTTGAAATTTATAACAGACAAATTTGTATGTAAATATTTATGTTACAAACAAAGCCATTATTCCTTTTCCAACAGCAAATGTCTTACAAATATCCCACATATGTATATGAAAACATATTATTTAAACCACATTTAATCCAAAGAAATAATAATAAATTCATAATATATTTAAGGAAAGGTTATAGGGTATTAAGAAACCGTCAAAGAAGGAACTGGAGCAAGCATGCTAAGGTGATATTGAAGAAAATGTGATATGCCTGGGTTGCTTGATATTAATTTCGCTTCGGAACAAAATACAAAATTTTATTAGAAAGTCTACATTATGACCTTATACTCGTACATACTCATTTTTTTCACCTGCTGCAATGCCAAATACTATAAAGATCTCTATGGAAATATGTTTCAATGATTATTTTTTGTATATTTTTGTGCACTTTTGGTTCTTACTTTTTATTAAATAAATAAAATAATTGTAAATAATTTATAAAAAAATGTTCTGCTGTGAAAAAGCTGGAATTTGAATGAGATGAACTCGATGCGCATTGATTGTATGTTTGGAAAACGTTTTTAGAACAATATAGAGTGAACTGTTTTTCCCATTATGAAGTAGTTTATTTTTGTAGTGCGATTTAGCTTAAGTGTTGTTGGAAAATAACGAAATTCGTAAGACAAAAATTAAAGAAAAAATATAAAAAAGTTGAAAGGTACATAACCCTGTTTTAAGGTAAGAACTGGTGAAAGTAAATTCATGATTTTAATGAAAGACATGTTTAAGAAGGCGAATTTTAGATTGTGTAGGCTAAGTGATTGAAAATTAGTGTTGTAGTGTTCAAGTGAGTCAAGAGGAAACATTTTTATTTGTAATAACATCATTTTTTATAAAGCTTGCCATTTAAATCAGCACACTAAAAAAGCAATTCATTGGTACCATATAATTGATTTATATATTTTTCTGCATTTTTTCTTTAAAAAGCCATCTCCTTCTTCACTAGAGGAAACTCACTTTCGTATCAGGACATAAATAGCCCGAGAAATTAAAAAAAATTATGCATCATTTGTAATTATAAAATACTTGAACTGATTAAAAAATTAAGACAAAATTTATAAAAATTCAAATTGAAAAAAAAAAATAAAAAATAGAATACAATATCTTAGCGTGCAATAAACCATTGAATTATCACAAAATTAATAGAAAAACTCAATAACAGCATCCACACAGACATACATATATGTATAGTAAGAAGTGATGGAAAAATTTCTCATAAAAAACCTAACCTATCAAAAAAATAAAAATAAAAACTATAAATCCTGTAATATTAATACCACAAAATAAAAATAAAATTATTGATATAAATCCCGTAATATTATCGTTAGCGAAATTGAATACAACAAAATCATCAATATAAATATTTGCAAGTATCTAAAAATATCTAGCGCTTCATCGCAAAAGATCGCATCTACAAATTGTTCACATTTGTTGAAAACATCATTATATCCACATACTAAATACTTGCGCACCTCTCTATGCAAAAATAAAGAAAGCACCTGTTTGTATGTATGTGAATGGTATCGTGCCGTTTTTAAATAAAACACAAAATTCATATGTATACTGAAAAAACTAAGAAAAATTAAGAAAAATTAAGAAAAAATTAAAAAAACCACACATATGTATACGTGATTTTTGAATATAGCAATTTTACATATATATCTATGTATGTATGTACTCTCCAATTGTTATGTCATGCAAGCGAACAACGGACGTCTCTGTATTTTGTGTTGTGTGTTTTGTAAATATGAAGTTGGTCAAGTAGCTATGTGTATGTGTTTGTAATTTAATACATACTATATATATTGATTTTTCTTACTTATATATATATATAATTTTAAGTTCAGATATACTAAATATTTAATTATATACTTGAAATCACTCAAATAAACAACTCAAAAACATAATTTTATTTACGCACACGCGTATAAATTTTCTAACAACAAGTGAAGTGCTAGAGAAAGATGGTGACAAGTTGACGAAGTGTCTTAAAATAATATTTTATAAACTTTTTTTTTAAGAGGGTCCATGGTCGTTTCCTCGGGTAAACAACAGTCTTCTTTTTAACAACTTTTTCACTTTTAAAATTTCGAGACATTTTTCTCTTTTCAAATAGTTGTAATCGAAAAAAATTCTTCGTTCAAGTCTTTAAGAATTGTATCTCAAAGAAATGTGTAGAATTTCATGCCAATCGACCTCAAAATTTCGAGCGCACAAGTTTTCAAGGCTGTATCTCCGAAACCTTTACTTGGATCAACTAGAAAATTTTGCAAAATATTCTAAATATGTTGTAGAATTTAATAAGACAATAGACAATAAAAAAGTCAATTCTCTGAAACCCATGTAACCCCATAGGGTATATTGACAAAGCAGACCCCCTAAATTTTAAAAAATCCTGCAGGACCTATCCATGTTCTCTTAATAGGCCTCTGTGAAATTTTGAAAAAAAAATCGACTGGTTTCATTTTTCCATTGCTTATACTTTCAAAAATAACAAAAATTGTTACATAGTTTTTGAGCTACAACCATTTAAATCCATTTAGCACACCCAAACATCAAAATTTGAGGAAAAAACCAACTTTTTTTAAACTCCGTTTTGATTTTTTTTTTTTTTTTTTTTTTTTTTGTGATCTTAGGTCATTCTACGGAGAATATCTTCTAGTTTAACGACAGTTGATTAGTTTTAGTTTCTATTCACGGAGAAGGCGAAAATACTTGCCATAATTGAAGACCTTTCTTAAGCGCCTTCTGAGATCGCGTATATTTTTAAAAAAATATTTTTTTTTTTTCAAAAATTTTGTGTTTTTAAACATATGTGTACATATTCTCTGAAAATTTCAAAACAATAAGCATTATTTTTTTAAATCCCCAAACTTGCAATTTTTAGGCTGCCGTACTAGGTGGACCCTTAGTTTTTCTCTTATTTACAAGTGATAAGTTTTTAGCAACAGTCACTTCGCACAAAATCGATTTTTTATATATGAGTACGTACTATATAGTATAATATATACTACAAATACATATGTACAAAATTATTACAACAAAAAAAATTTTGTCGCTCATACGCCCTGTACTCCAGCAACTCGACGGTTTGCTTTTCGCTACATAATTTTTGGCATCACTAAAAGCTTCGCAATGGCGAGCTTTCTTTGCAGAGCTTTTTGCACGTTGCTTGCGCGAAAAGCTTTTACAACTGTAGCTTTTTTTAGAGCACACACACATATGAACTAAACAAGTGTATATCTAAATTCAATAGCAACAACGATTTTTTAGAGCTTTGAAAAAGGAAAATTTATGAAAAACTGGTACTTTCAGTTGAGTACTCCTACAAATATTTTGTGATTTTATTAAATGGGATGTAGCTCTTCAAATAAAACTAAAAGAATTCTATAACTAAGATACTTGAAAGGTTTAGAAAATTAGTACACTTTTCGCAAAACCGAATTAACATTTTCCTCAAAAAACGAGAGTCAGACCATTAAGATTTACTTACGACATAATCTTTCAACCTGTCAAAATTTTTGAGCCTTAGATGTCACAGCTAAGAAAGAGCCTAGCAAAATATCACCCAACAAGATGCTAAAACTACGAATTTTTTATTTGAAAATACCTTCATAATGCTGATGCATTTCGTTAAAAAGCTTTTTAATGAAAGAAATAAAAACTTTATACACAAATATATGAACATAACTACTTAAGAAGTATTTGAAGAAAAATTTTCGAAAAACAGACGAGTGAACTTTTGCAAAACTTTTTCCTCAATTTCGTTACCCATTTGCTAGCCACGCCTAATGCAGCATTTCTCTAACGCACAGCGGCGCGCTGGCGGCCATTGTCAGCCGAAAAGTGCAATGTGCAAAATGCGCTCAATGCACGAGCTCCACCGAGTGGCAGCTTCAGTCTGTCGCCGACAGTTTCCCAAGTAGGTGTGGTGCGCTAAGCCAACATTTTTCCGTGTGTATTTTCCGCCGTTATTTCTTTTTTTTCGTTTTCATAACAATTGTGAGAGAACTCATCGTGTACTATACATACAAGAAAGCAGCAGTTTTCATTGGATCAAGTCGTGCATGCCGCGCCAAAAATGTGACAGCCACTTACCGAGCGTAATAGCAAACTAATAGCGTTAAAAAAATTTTTTTTTTTTTGTTTAGTTTTCACTTCATTTGATGTATAAGTTTTTTTCTCGCTGACACTCAAGCGGCACTTGCCACTTGTTGCATGACCGCATACGATAAGCTGAACGCTTATCTAACAAACCAGTTATTTATTCCTCGTCAAAATTTTCCGCCGCTCTGCGCTTTGTGCACACTACGCCAACAAGCAAAGACACACTCACACGCCGGAGAGTAATCGCTTATGTATTTGAAAGTAATTTGCTCGCGTGCGATTTCTCTAAACCGAAGCGAAGCGCTTTTCGCCACCGCGCCCACACCAGCAAAGACCTTACACGACGCGCGACGAACGGGAGCGGGCGCGCGGTCGTCGTCTAGCATAGTGTGTGTTGCATTTGTTCTGCGACCGAGTTATTGACCCTTGCCAAACGAGATTTTTCGCATTCTACAACAAATTTTCCAAGGCGCAACACGCAGCGGCGGCGTCTTACATCGTCCGTCGGTTTTTCTTAAGTGCGCGCAAAGTTTTCGTAAGTACTCGTTTCGTGATACTTGAACGTGTCGACAGAGTTTGAAATGGAACGCGATGATTACGCTTTGAATCTCGTCGAAAAAAATAACCGGTAAGTTGAGGTCAAGTAGGTGTAGAGCACGGTTAAAGTCAGCCAAGCGCTGAAACAGCGCTCGTTCAATGCAAAAGTAGTTGCTTTCTTTTCATTTACTTTTATCAGTACTTAAGTGCTTGGGAGCCAACGCAGCTTTTGTACGCGAAAATGCAAGGCGTGTCACCACTAATGAGCGCACTTGTGTGTTCATTACAAAGATTCACTGCTGTGCAATTGCTTGTTAGCTAAACATTATTTATTTTACAGTAATTTACAACTGAGTTTGGAATTATCTAACAATGCATGCAGGGGTATTCTTTAAGGAGCACAACTAGTATGACAGTAGTCGATTTTTGGAAATCTAAAACAAGATTGCTGTATCCATTGCCGTGGAATTGTCAGGTATTTCAAGAAAACTGAGTGAAATTTTTGGAAAAAAAAGCTTTTTGAGTCATGCGAGATCTCCAACCGCGCTAAAATCAGGTTATCCACTGCTACAGTGAATCCGGCGTTCTCCTTAGATGAAACCTCCAAATAAAAAATTTACAAAATGGCGGCCTTTTTTTCTCCGTCTATCACCTCATCGATCTCCGAAACAACAGTCCCTGCTAATCTGGTATAATATTCATTAAAAGTCCGCTTTTCTTTGTAGAGAAGCCATTGGCAAAAGGTGGGGTCTATCACCCAACGTGATCCTCTTGGTCTACGACACCATTGTCAAACTTATGATGGAGTCTTTGTGTGTTCGACGGTTATAGAAAAGAAGAGCTTGAAGTAGCTTGAAAACTTTCAACGGGCGGCGCCCATCAGGATGTGTGGGGCATTACGGCGCACTCCAATTAAAGCACTTACTACCATCCTGCACATATTGCCCGTGAACATCGCTGGTGTATGGCTGTGAAAGTTGCATGCAAACTCAGAGAGTTTGGCTTCCTAAAAGAACACTGGTCAGAATACTCGGAAATTACCACTCACTTTGAACTTATACCAGACCAATCATGGATCATGGAGGGGTCTACTATTAGGAGCTCTCTATCAACTCTAGTTTCAGACTACCTGTCTTCCAAGCGGAGCTTGGAGTCATAAAGGAAGCAGTAGATTTACTGTACCGCAGCGCAGACTCCTTCGGAAAAGTAACCATCCACTCAAATAGCAGAGCAGCAATACTAGCCTTGAAGTTATTATCAGTGCCTTCAGAGCTAGTCAAAGAGTGCCTAACCTGCCAGGCCACAACGGAATCGCAGAAAACTGTAAAGCTGATGAGCTAAGAAGAAAAGGCACTATAGAACCGCTCCCGCATCCTCTTGTGTTCTACTACTAAATAGCTCGGCTTCGCGAAAGTTTGGTCAGCGATGGGTACATGCGCTGTCACAAAAAATTTTTGGTTCAAGATCGATCGCAAGCGATCTAGTGATCTCTTTGCCCTCAGTAAGACTAGCCTCTCCCTAGTTGTGGGGTCATTGCTCTCTTGGCGCCTATGCTGTAAGATTGGGAATCWTACCAGATGASATCTGCAGAAGATTTATGGAAGAAGATGAAAACAACTCAACACTTCCGTCTTGTCTGTTCGGTGTTTGCGAAGTCAAAACTTAGACACTTGGGAACGCATGCTTTAGACATCCCACCAAGCTGGCGGATGTGGAAATTAAAAGCCTTTACAAATTTGTGTCGGCTACTAAGCGCTTCGCTAATTTATAAGTTCGAACACTGGAGTTCTTAGTTTATATGGCTTCACAAAGGACTATATATAGCAGTCCACGTGCGATCTTTGATCAGCCATCGAACCTAACCTAACCCAAATTAACTTTTTTCCTCAAGATATCATTACCTCTCACCTTAACACGTACGGATGAATTTAGAAATAATTGAATGCGTTAAGCAGATAAATCTGTAGCTAAATGCATTTAGAACTATAAATACCGCAAGTAATAGCTTAAATATTGAAACCGTATAAAGTGTATAGTCATAAAATATTATATGTGGACATTTATTTATAACTACGCCGACAAAAACTACGGCGTAGCCACTTGTTTAAGTATAATTATTTTTAATTACTTCAACAGTAAAGTTCTAACCACTTTAAGTGGCATGCACTTAATTGCATTTAATTGCAACCGTGTGCTGAGAGCTAGCCATAAGCTCATTAAAAATATTGTAAACCTTATGCCTGTATTGTATATTTGTAGAAATAATTACATTACAATTTTGCTGAGAAAAAGCAAACAAGTTGAACATGTTCGATTCGCAGAGTACAATGTTCGAATTCTACTCAAGCATACCTTATTTATAATCTAAGATTACTGTTATTGCTAGTTATAACTTACTCCGATTAAAAAATTCGTTGGATATGGCGAATCGAACTAGCAACTGGTATAAATCGCATAGACTGGCATAATCGAATAGGCATAGAATAGAGAGAGGTTGAAGAGGATTTTAGTGAGATATCGGCACACGCTCTTGTATTAAATTCAATAGGGAGAGCAGTTTTCGAGTTTTTTCTTTATGAAAAGTGAATTTCGAAAAATAATTTTATATCAGTTTTAGTATGACATTAATTCCAGAGAAACATGAAAGCCATCAAAATTACTTTTAAGCTGAATTAATACACATACAAAAGCGTTGAAATCATTGCTGTTTCTTCTGCGACTTTCTTTAAGCTTTCCACACTCCGCTCTTGCAATGCAGAATGGCACATTGAAACGCATTTATGAATAAGCTCAAAAGTACTAGTTATATATGCATGAGAGCACTCAAGATTCCCCTTAATTAAAAGTATAAATGCATGCAAATATTAAGACCTAACGAAAGCAACAAGCAGCGAGACCCGACAATACCAAGGAGCCATAGAGAAACCCAAATAAAAACCTGTGTGGAAAAGGCCTGCAAAATAAATGAGATTGTGTGCGAAAACGCGCATATGTTTTCTATGTATGTATGTATTTGAAAATTTTCATGCATAACTCACTGGACGCTCAAGTTAGCATGACAAATTGCAATTCGCTGGGACATTGGCATTACTTTTCGTGTTGTAACTGCAATTTGTGATAAATAGAAAACACAATGAATGTTACGAAATCAACTATGTTTCATTACAGACAAGCACATTTACACATATAAACACACATAATCAAACACAATCACATAAGCATAAAAGCACATACATACATACATTAACGATATTCAAATCGCTAAAAGCAATGACCTGAAAACAACTACACTGTGGTGAAACCGTAATGCGAGTGCCCATAATGAGCAGTTGTTGTTGCTAAATGCGAGTATTATGGTATTTTGCACCATATGTCAAAACGGCCGCTTATACTTTAAAGTCTTCAAAAAGTATTTATATATAAATCTAATATTAGTTTTTATGTGACTTACAAACTTGCCAGCTGTGAAGAATGCTTGGTTCTCATGTCGAAACATATGTAGCACCTGAAAAAAAGAGGTTTTTGTAATATTTATTATGTTGGCTTAAATTTTATAGCTAATATTAATTAAAATGTTCAGGATATATCTGAAATTTTATCTGTCTTAGATATCGATATGTATAAAATATTAGAAACGAAGTTATAAATATAATTTAGAACCAGAAATCTTGTTAAAGAGAACTTTACTAAACGAGGTCAAGTAATCGGGCTATTGAACCCGCTACCGATATTTCTTAGTACAACGAAGGGCAGAAAATATATCAGCCTTTCATTTGAAGAAAGGTTCTGCACAGCGTTTATTTTTTTAAGAACTGAACATGTAATAGACGCTGGGGGCCAGATCTGGTGAGTACGTTGGATTCGGAAGCAATTCGAAACCCAATTTATGGATTGTTGGTATCATTTCACTGAATTGTGGCACAATGCTTTGTCTTGGTGAAACAAAACTTTCTCATTCTTTAAATATGGCAATTTTTTTTTTTTTTTTTTTTTTTTTTTTTTTTTTTTTTTTTTTTTTTTTTTTTTTTTTTTTTTTTTATATTTTTTTTCTTGAAATGGTGCCATAACGCTATATAACAGTCGCTATTGATATCACTTCCTTTTTCAATGTAGTCACCAAAATTTATACCTTCTGAATCCGAAAATATAGACGACATAAGCTTGCTAACCAACTGTTAAGTTTCTCTGCGCTGTGGATCGGTTTTATCGTATACAGTCCACTCAAATGACTGTCGATTGAACTACGGAGTAAACTGATGGAGCCACGCTTCAGGCATTATAACATATCGATACAAATTCCGCTTGAATCTTTCCAAACACTACTCCGAATCATCAACTTGTCGTTGTTTCTGTCGTTCACTTTTCACAGAGCTCCCTTATACCCAAACATTGATGCATGATATGACGTACACGTTTATTTAATATCTTTAGAGTGCCTGCTATCTCGAACAACTTCACTTTGCGGTCATCCAAAATTATTTTTTGGACTTTTTTGATACTTTTGTAGGCAAAAATTATTTTGGGGGTTCACTGCATTCACTGTCTACGCTGCTCATTCCACTACATCAAACTTGGCATGCAGTCATTGAAGGTTGATTTTCTTGGAACAGTGGTCAGAAACCCTTCATCAAGCCAGGTTTTTGCTTCAAGTGTATTTTTCCCCTGCAAAAAACAATATTTTGTCAACAGACGAATTTTCTTTTCATATTTTTTTTTTTTTCTTTCGAATAACAAAGGTTGCTTATCTCAAAATGACATAGCTTTTAAACTAAAGATGCGACAGATGTCAAATTTATATACGCGCTTTTGGAAAGTTAAGACTACTTACAGCTCATATGGATTTAGTTTTAATAGCACCATCTGATTGTCAGGCCGGTAACTTTTCACGCGAAATGTTAATTTTTTACGAGTTTAATATTATTCAGTAGGTTGCATTGCCTTAAATAATTATGCTGTTATAACAATTTAGAAGTTTCTTTGAGCATCACTTCAAATATTAATGGAAATTTCTATGTTCCTTCAAATTTATTTGCCAAAAATAGCTTAAGGTTACAAACCTCAAGTTTTCATCGTATAAGTAATATGGTAAAAGAATATTTATGCGCAATAAAGCTGCCACATTAGCAATTTACAGCGCTAGCGCCAACGCATTATCAAAGTAGAATTGGCAAACGCAATTTATCTTGAAAAGTTTAAAGCTCTTGCGCCTTAGTGTAGGCAACGACAGTGGGTCGACAGCTGCCCCATGCAAACTTTCACTTAGCTTATGGCGCGCTGCAACTATTTTCTGCTTTGCAAGCAAATAATTGCAATTTGCATAACTTCACAAGAATCGAAACTAAACTTTGTGTAAATAATGTTGGCTAAGAAGAAGAAGAAGAGAACTTTCGCAAACTTCAAAGCCACAAGCGCATTACAAGCGGCTGCAATAAAACAGTTATTTCTCTGTTGTGGCATATTTGCAACGAATTTAACCGCAATTGCAATGGTGAAACTAAATTTGAGGAAAATTATTATTATTATTATTTTTTTTTACTCGTCCAATTATAGTGTCTAGATTGTTAGAAGAAACCGCAGCGTGTCGCTAAGTTTACTTGCCAAGCTCTATATGAACAGTTGTATAACGACAACAATTACACTCCACTCAAAGCATTTCATTAGCCCGAAGCTCTACCTCCAGTCGAAAATTCAGAAGTTAGCAGTAGTGTTACCCATAAGCAATGTTTGTTGGTTTATGAATTTGAATTAAATTATTTTCTTTATTTATTTTTCGCACGCTGTGAATTACGAATTTATATTTTTTGAACTTTTTCAGCGATACAGCGCTTCATTTTATGCCTGAATGCTTAACAAATCAACATTTAGTATAATGATTTAGCTCACACACGCACACACTTGTATGAGCATGTGTGTGCGCTCAGTTCTCGGCAGCTAATCTTTTGTTTAAACGCTACTTTTTGCAATAGTTTACAGTTTTCGCTTTTTTTTGCTGTTGTTGTAGCGTTTTCATGAGCCAAATGCTGCGTAATGCTATATGGTCATAATTGTAACTTCATAGCGCAAACATTGACCGACAAATTAGTGCATACACACATACTTATAGTCACACATGGCTGTGTGTATGTGTGTGTGTGTGTGTGTGCGAATTTTTGCTTGCATGCATGCTTGCAGCCCATGGCTACTGCGCACATTGTGGCTCATCAACAGAAGCTGACATTTTCCAGCGTCATAATCGCACTTCTGCCAAATGCCGCGCGTTTGCCTTGCCGTTATCTTGCTGCGCACATTTTCAAGGCCCGTAAACACATTTTCATTACAAACATTGTAAAATATTATATTTAATATGAATTATGACTTTAATGTGCGTTTACATACGAACGTACGACTATTTGCTACAGCAATTACCATTGACAAATACAATTGTAATTACAGTAACAACAATAACAAGTGTTATACAGAAGTTAAATTTCACACGCTGTCGCGCTGTACTACATACAAGCATATGTACATATGTGTATATTTACTAAAGTGCCTCACTCTGCTGGCTCAAGCGCTTAAGCCAAAGCGAGTTTGTGCGCGTGCGTGTGTGTGGGCCTGTTGATGTCAGCAGCAATTGCCAATTTGGCTAAGTCACTCTTGGAAGCTTCGCAAAAAAGCCAAAAACTATGCCAAACTGCGCGACATTAGCCATATGAAAATTATAAAATGTCGACAGTTATGTTTGTGAGTTTATAATATTGCGTAATTGCTTCTAGAAATTTACAACTGTGTAGGACAGCGCGCCAGTGGCTAGATAAGCATGTGCCAAACATGTGTTGGTTAATATTGAATTTTTAAAGCATAAAGGAATCTACATTTTTAAACTAATGCAAGTTTTTTTTCTGCAAACTGCTTCGCTAATCTTATTTTAGAATATATTAGTTAGTGCTGCTTATTTTTATAAACTTTTGGTATTTATTTCATCATACTTGTGTGGCTCTAAGAGCTGAAGATATTTCTTACCACAAAGATCATCGAAAACGCTTCATCGATGATTTTGCGAAAGCACTTTTCCGTCTTATTATCCAGTTCCATCTTAGATATGGTTATTATATCCAGCTGCTGAGATATGCAGATTGCTTAGATCATCGAAACGCTGCGTCGATCTATGAGGCTCTGGTGATTCGCGTTTAGGAGTTTATGGGTAACACTAAGGGGACACGAATGTCTCTCTAAATTAGATCTATCGATTTTTGGATAAACCCTAAGATCTAACCTAAAGTAACCCATCATTAGGTTACCAATAGGGAATTGGTTTCATATTGGTTTTACATCAACCTTACTATTAGGTTTGGTTCAAATGATGAATGAATATTAAATATATTTATTTTATTTTATTTTTTTTTCAAGACTTAAAATCAATTGTTAAAGTTTTTAGAGAACCAAACTATGGCTGCAATAAAACGCTTCTAATACAGAAGAACGAATTCTGTTTCCTGTTTGTTTAACCATCTTGTATATCATAGTTTGTTCGATTGGCTACTGTCTAACCCCTGGCGAATCGAAGACAATGGATTAATTTTTAGACAAAAATAGTTCCAAAATATCCACTTAAAATTTTTTTTAACTTTTTTAAATCCGTTACATAGCAAATACTAACTAGTCATTTTAACAGAAACTAGGGATAATACGCTTGAGCATCTCCGAACTCTGCTTCTAATCATCAACTCGTCATTGTTTTGGTCAAAAGTGGCACCCACTTTTCATAGAGCTTTCTCATACACAAATATTCGTGATTGATAAGCATATAATATAATTGATAACTCTAAACTTCCTGCTATCGCGCACAACTTCACACACAGAGAGAGATTTTGTGAGAGATTATTGTATATTGTGGACTTTTTCGACGGTAACAACCTCTTTTGAGCGTTTATTGCGTTCAGTCTCTTCGAAAACAGCCCCTAACACAAAAGCTGAAAAAATAGTATTAAACAGTTAAACCAGGGCTACTGCGAATCCTCCTCAGACTTCTTGTACTAAATCAAATTTGAAAGTTTCTGTTATCAGAAAAGCGCGTTCAAAAATAAACTGATGAAACTGATTGAATTAAGCGGCTTCTCCTTAAATAAGCTATACATAAGTCAAAAACTATTTGAGATATCAATTTTATATTCTAGTATTTAAATGTTAAGGGAAAGTTAGCGAGAAAATATGAGAAAAAAGTAATATCGATTTTTTCAAAATTTCACACGCATCTAAAGACATAGGCACCTCCTCAAAGTATAAATCCATTAAAACATATTAATCTTTTAAAAGCATTAGGCTTTGATAGTTTTGCGATAAGCATTATAAATATGTAAACGATCAAATATAAGGACTTAATTTAAACAAAGAAACTTGCATTTTCTGTATAGTACACAACAAATCTCCGTCATTCCCGACATGTGTAATGTTTATTTACACTAAGACTTTGACTGCAATCACACACGTCCAAGCGAAGCGTTCAAAGTTTGATTCCGTAAGTCAAGCTTAATTAAATAATCTCAATAAAAAAGTGAATAATAGTCATGGCTTAATACGAAGTATCAGAGAGCCTTAGAAATTGTAAGTAGCTATATATGTGCATTTGTATGTATATAAATATATTTATATATAAATAGATATCACTGAAATTAGTCACATGTTGCTTTTGTATGTATGACTATTGGAAGTAACCTGCAATGAATTGAAGTAGTTTAAACAGGAACCTCGCAAACAACTAGTTTTCAGATTGTGCTTTTCCATGCACAACTAGTTTACAGACTGAACTTTTTCATGCAAGATTTTCGCTTAACCAATTTTGACTTGACACCCACAAGTCTCATTCTAGCTCAAAAGTGACAAAATTGAAAAATTATAGGCTATCTATCTTTTCGTATATTGTAAAAGTCTGGCTTATTCCAGCAGTGTTTCAACTAGTAACAATTGGAGTAGTTCAATTTCAGTCAAAAATTCATAATTTCTTTCTTCCGTAATTTGATAGCTTAATGATCCAGCGATGAATAATCATCAAATTATCTCAAACTAAGTAGAGAATGCGCCCACTATGTGTTATTACATGATAATTATACACCTGTCTTCATTAAGATTTTTTTTACTTTTAAGCGGTAATATGGAGTTGATAGTGTTTACGAATGGCGGAAGGGGAAATTTATTAGACAAATGAGGACAAAACTATTTTCAATTGGCAAAATGCTTTTAAATACATTTTCGAATATTTAGGTTATACTATCTCACACTTGTCGTAGATATATCAAATGCAAATATTTAACATGAAATTCTTGCTGGCAAATAAAATAATAAAAAAGCTAAGTTTTCAGCGTAATTTTTAACGAAAGTACACAGAAGTTTCGCCAATGAGGCATCATAAAACACATATCCAAATTACACACTAATCTTATCAGTAGCAAAAACAGGGCCACCTTTAAACTGCTTAAGTTTCAAAGTTTCGATAATTAGCTGTCATAACGTCACAGAGTATATTGGTATACATATGTACGTGCGTTAGGGTGGGTCCAAAAAAAAAAATATATTTAAAATTTGTTTTTTTTTTTTTTTTTTTTTTTTTTTTTTTTTTAAAATTATTTTACCTTAACCGATTGTTGCGTTTTTGACTTCGTACTCTGAAAACATACATATGTACATAAGGATAGGTCAAGAAAATTCGCTTTTTTTTTTGTTTTGTTAAAATAAATTTTATTTTTTCTGACTTGGTTATCTGAAAATAAAGTTTATTTTTTGGTGTTTCTATGAAAATCGCAACAAGTATAAAAATTTCATTGCAATGGGAGATCCTCCGCCTTAAAATTTCCTATAATTTTTATTTTTTTATTATTAGATAGAAAAATTGATATTCCGCTTCGAACTTATTCAGAAAATATTTCGTTTAATTATATTGTAGGAAGATTAATGCTCAAGAAATTTTTCTTAAGGATTCTTTCATAGACGTAACCATTTAAAAGAAAAGTTGAAATACCGTTATTTTAATTCAGAACTCATATTTGGCGAGATCTTCTTAGAGGTGTCTAAGAACTTCCTTAAATTTATAAGACCATGAAAAAAATTTGTTTTCTGAAAATTTTTACTAATAAAATTTTCGAAATTATATTTTAAGCTAAAAGGTTTTTTTTTTTTTAATTAGCTATATAAAATATACATAGTATGTAAAAATATACATACAGTTATTTATATGCTGCAAGCTTTATATGTTTATCACTTCATAATTACTAAAACTGATTATTTTTTTTTTTTTTTTTTTGTGCAAAGTCCAAAGAACTAAAGAAATCATTCAAATAAAAAAGATGTGAAGCTTATCAGAAACTACTCAATTACTGTTGTAAAAAAAAGCAGCCGAAATTGCTTCAAGTGATGAGTAATCAGTAAAATTAAATGAAATATATTCTCACTGAACTGTTGTTCTATAATTGAGTACATTAGCTTTAATATTGATTGGATGGCAATGCACCAGAGTTATCAGCTGTGATTGATTATACGGAAATATAATATGTACTTGTGGTGTTTTAGTTCAAGGTGGTTGTTGTCGTTGATTAAAATAATCTTAAAATTTCCACATATAATTATTTTTAATACTTCTTTGGTAATGTACAGATGTACTGAAAATAGAAATAATTTTAAAGCAAATTTCCTATACCACCCGAACACTTTTAAGCATACAAAAAAATGTCTTCACAGTTTCCAGCTTTCTGGTACCTTTTGACAACATTTTTACGAGATATTCGCACAATTATCTCCTTTCGCTTTTATCTTCGCTGTAAAGGTGGGCACAATTGTTGTCAACCTCTTTCCTCTGCTGTTAATTTTTCTGAGGCAGCATTCGAAAACCGCTACTTAACACACACTTAAGTTCACTGTCAGGGTTAAGCGGCGCAAACATATTTTAATGCCTGCACATTTAAATATATACAACTATATACATATGTTTTACAATATTCAATAAAATAGCTCAATAAAAACAGGTTTTTTCCACTGAAGAGAAATATGCAATTTATCACAACTTAATTTGTACTATATAAATGTAAGCGGCCCTAAACTGCATTCCAGTGATAAAACAAGTTTGAATATCGCTAGAGCACCGTTACAGAATTCAGAATTCTACAGCAATGTGCTTGCAAATACGCCCAGTTTTGTAAAATAAGCTAAATTTTATTTTTTTTATTATTTATTTATATTTGCTTTGCCCCTTCATTCGCATTACAGTGCATTTATCATCGCGTGAACTTTACACAAGCCGGAAATGTTTAGCCACTGACACAATTAAACACGATTACAGTGGCAAATATGTGACACCATAAATACAGGGTGTTAGAAATTTTTTTTTTTTTTTTTTTTTTTTTTTTTTTTTTTTTTTTGTGTTGGTGCCTTGTTAATAAACACAACTCATGTGAGAAGTGTAATGAAAATATAAGTTTTTTTATTTTATTATTATTTTTTTTTTATTGTTCATTATAAATTTATGTAAAATATTTTTAATCGAAAAAAATCCTTCTGCGCACTCTTTACGAATTATATATCAAAGACCTGTGCAACATATCATGATGATCAGTGGTGCGTAGTTCTTCAAAAATCTTACCAATCGCCTTCACAAACACAGTTTTGAGAAAAACACGTTTAAAGATGATACACTTAGCCCAGCTAACCTCGAGCGCACAAGTTCTCAAGGACGAAACTATTACTCGGATCAACTTGAAAATTTCCGGCAATATTCTAAACGTGTTGTAGAGCTTAAGAAGATAATAAAAAGAATCGAATTTTTGAAACCTGTAAGCCCACTTAACCCTTTAAGCTTGGTTTATATGCATCAATCACCGTTTTGATACTTCGCAGTTTGATCGTAAATAAAATCGCATTCACTCGTTGACTCATAACAACATCGATAACTCATGTTCAGCTGATGGCTTTCAAATTTTATTGTAAATGTTACAGTTTTCTTAACTACATATATTATAATTACTTGTTCTTTATACCTTAAATAGCAATTTCCTAGAGCAAATCTATGCGACTTCGCTTGCTAATTGCTTTTAATTAAACTGGAAAGCCATTTTTGTCAATTGAAAATGGCACGCGAATTTCAGCTCCTCAATGCAAGTAAACAATTTTGTTTTCCACATAAATACATATTTTTACTAAACACTTTCTGATTATCGTGCAAAAGCATTAAACTGTCACAATTATACATTTAGTAAATTTAGTTGTTGTAATGAAAATTAAAAGCAGCACGAACTTTGACGAAAGCATTTTATAAATATATATGTGCACAGAACTGTTATATTTCCCGTATTATACACATATATTTGCAAATTGCAATTCCAATATATTATACAATATAGAGCAGTTATCAAAATATTACTAAAATATTTCTTATATTACTCCCCCTCAGTTATGAATTTGAGTACTACTCGTGTAGTTTGTCAAAATCTGGCGAATCTCAAATATTTCAAGATTGGAGTACAAAAACAAATTTTAATCATAGAAAAAAGATTCTTTGTTTTTCAAAATCTTCTGGTTTCCTTTTTATACACTTTTGTACCACTTGAACTAATTATCGAAGCAATTTTGTTAATCTGATTGAGTTGTCACCGGAAAAAGAGTTCGAAACGCATCAACCGACGCTTCAGGTGCCGTAACACGTTTATCTTCTCAGCACAATACAGCGGGCGACTCATAAGATTGAAGGTTTGAGTGCTCCAAAACTAACGTGGTGAATAGGGATCCGTCTTTGACGGTTGGCTTTGCCAATTTCTTGAAAAAAAATATAGTACTTTTCAATAAGAGCGCAAACAACGATTTGGGATTTCAATGAAAGTCCTTATTCCTGGTACATTCGATATCATTATGTATGGAACTCGACCTCTTTTGCATGACCACCACGGACATGCTTGCAGAAGTCAAGACGCTGAATCCAATTTTCAACGGTTTTCAGGCATAAATCGGCCATTAATAGAGTGTTTCGAAGCACTGCTCTCATATTTTTTTTAATATTTCCTTCGACCAATCGACACGAGCCTTTTTTGAGCGATCCGCAAATATTGTAGGATCCAATGTGAAAAAAAAATTTTAAATCAACATTTGTACGTTCGCACGAATTTTGAATCAAAATTTTAATAAAGAATTGAATAACTGTTATTCCCACCAATGCTTGTAGTTGTCTCAGCTGATAATATCAGGTTGCGCACGACATCAATAGTTTCCGGAACAGTTACTATTTTTGGACGCAATCTCTTCACGAAATCCCTCATAAGGTGATCTGCGCCCTCGATTGAATTACCATCGATAAACACTAGACCTTGATGTTCCAATACTAGTTTCATTGTGACAAATGGAATTACGTTAATCGATACACTCTTAATGAGTTACTCCACGTCGAAAGTTGTGAAAATAATCGCGCGAAAGTGTTTGCGATTTAATGAAATATTTGGCCGAGAAGAATATTTGATGCTACTGTAACCAACTGAAGCAGCGTTAATATGTCAAAACGATCTGAGTATGCATATCAACAAAAATGGCAAACTTTACGATAGAATTGTAAAACTAAAAACTCTTCTTATCCCAAGAGAAAAAAAAAATAAAATTTATATGTATATTTTTAATGATGAATGATAATGATGATAATGGCATGAAGCCATTCTGGACATAAATCTATAACAATTGCTAAAAAATAGCCCACTTCCAGGCGTTTGACGTTGACTTAAGGCAAGTACAGCGGGTCATTCAGAATAATAATTAGAATATTAGGCTAGTGTAACTCTATATAATGCAATGTGAGCGCTGATATGTACATTTATGAAGCACCGAGTCTCATTTAGCGCATATTTTTCACTGAAAGCAACAACCACACATTCCCCTACTCGCATAGATAATAGAAGCTCCCCTACTGTGCTAAAGAACTGCGATTGAATAAACACAACGCAAATGGGTGCATTGGGGTTCACAAACGAGCAGAGAGCAACAAACTGAGTGCATACACACAATGATGAAAACAGAGAATTGAAACGAAAATGGAAAAGACAGCAATCAAATCGAATGCAACAGGGCAAAAAAAGGGGGAAATGCACAAGCGCACGACACACACACACGAAGGCAGAGGCAGCACAGAGTTGCCAACAGCACGCTGAAAGAATCGTAAAAACTTAGAATACACAGCGAGCATAACTCAGTAGCTCTGCTCTCTATTTTATGATGGTGCCTTGTTGCTGTTGTTTTCGCTATACAAAGCAAGCGGCTGGCAACAGCGACCACACACACGAACACGCTCTCGGCACATTGAAACACATACGGAAATTCAACGCGAACCAAACACCTCTTGAAGCAACATTACTCGTAAGGAATGCGCACCACCGAGTACGCGCGATTGAGTGTGCGTTCGTGTRTGTGTGTGCGCTGTCGGCGAGAGAACGCGCGAGAGTGGGCAATTTGATGAGCGTCGTCGTGAAATAAAACAGTAAATACAGAAAAATATTATATTTTCTTTGATTATTTATTTTTGTCTTCATTACTTTATTGCCCCTTCTGCTGCGTTGTTGATAATCACCACGACATGCTGTCATCATAGTCCACCGACGGTCATATTTGTTGCTGTACGCTGCTGCCGCGCGCGTGTGGTTTTTGCTATTGTGATTTTATTAAACACTTTTCAAGTCGTCGCTGCTGAGACTGCCTTTGTTCGTTGCCTTTTGTACTGGGTCCAATTTGATTTTCGTATTAGTCGCGATCACACCGCATAGGTGGAAAGAACATTTCGGGTTTGAGTTGCGGAAGGCAAAGTGTGTAACAAAAACTGTGTTCGCGCCTGTCACATTCTGGGAGCGCAGGCAAAGACTGAAAGTGGAAAGTGGTGCGGAACTGCCGGTCCACAAATTGATGCTTTCGTGCAAAGAAACACACACAAAGCAGAGAATAAAATGCAATGCGAAGCGGGCAAAGCCTAAAATGCTAAGCGCAGTGAAATTTGTGTAGAAAAATCGCAATTGGAAATTGCGTTGTTGTTTTTGTTTTCAATTTATTTACAAAAAGTGTTTGATCGAAAAGTTAGCGCGAGGGAAATATTTACTTCGAACGAGCAGGCGCCTTGTAAGAAGCTTAAAAACCAGTAAAGCAACTTTTTTTTATGTGTGAATTTGTGTTTATATATATATATATGTACAACAACAGCGTAAACGGCCAGAAGCTAGAACCTGTATAGTAATAAAAAAGTAAAATCAAAACCAAAACTTCTTTCGCTTTTAATGCCTTCTAAGTAGCGTTACGCTATCGCGAATACAACAAAAAAAAAAACGTTATAGTGTACAACTCTTTGCATTGAACGCGCCAAACATAAATCCGTAGCGAAAATGGTTGAACAAGACAGTGTCACTAAAAATCTATTAAACGATAATAGGCATGGCGGCGCCGGTGGCGTGGTCATTGTGCCCGCTGGCGGCAGCGGCCCACAGAGCAGCAGCCATGCAGCGAGCAGCGTTGCGCCAGTGAGCATACTGAAGACACAAATCGTGCCAGCACCGCCGAAGACACTGCAGCACTTGCCGAAACGTCCAGCGGTGGACCTGGCCTTCCACGATCTCACATATCGCGTTAAGGAGGGCAATCGCAGCAGTAAGTACCATCTAACAAGCCACTTACAAAGCGCACAAATCACAAAAATCATTAAAGCAAAAACAGTAATCCAATCCATAACTAATGCCCATTACTCATTAAATTGGCGGACATCGCCTAGTTATTTAGCGGTTGGTAGTGCCTCATTATAACGAAATATTGCTCATTTACTGTAAGAATAGTTCAGCTGGCACTTTTTCCCAAGTGCCTTAATTAGTTGCAATTCACTTTGCCACTTGTTTCCCCATAATATTCTTSTTCTAATTGGCGACCGCGCAGTTGTTGACGTTCCCGTGCTTATTTATTTATTTTTACTTTTTCTTAGTCTAGCTACGGTGCCTCGTTTGTTGGTAAGCAATAAAAATATTTAATGATTACTTTCTGTTATTACCTAAGTTGTTGTGTGTTATCATTACATAGTACTTAGCGACTCGCTTTCTGCTCAYAATTCGCGGCTATCGCTTTAGCCTATTTGTTCATCACGCAGCTCTTGACAGGTCGCTGTTTGATTTTTTTATTAATTCTAACCCGATTGATGTATGTCGCGAAGCGTTGCCAGATTATAGCTTAGCCAGGTGCTTTTGCTGATGAGATATATAGAGAAAGTTTTTTTTTTTGTGAGCAAAATATATGCGAGTGCATTATTTGTAAATAAAAAAGGTCGCCATGCACTTTAAAGGGTCCCAGTAGATTATTCAATCATAATCATTTGTGTCATAGTATTTTATCTAGTGGTTATTAGTTTCTGCAAGATTACTGCGTTAACTTTCTGAAGACTAACAATTTGTCYGGTTATTTTCTGCATCGAAACAAATTACAAGCCACCTCATGTACTAACAAAGCCAGCTATATATAATATTTTGACATTCAAGCGTCACTTTAAATGCTCTACCTTCGAATATTATAAATCGAACAATATCTGGTATAAATTACATAGACTGGCATACAAAYATAAATAGCCCTAATGTAGTTGTTTGTGATACGCCAAGCCAAAAAATTGGTGAATCGAAAATTAATCCGGTATAATTGGCATGGTCTGGCATAAAAAATAAAAATATCCATAATGTAGCTGTTTGTGATACGCCAAGCCAAGAAATTATTGAATCGAAAATTAATCTCGTATAAAGCAAGGAAAGTGATTATTAAAACAATAATCTGGTATAAAGCCAGGAAAATGGTAGATCGAAAAATAATAATAACTTGACAACATCTTCAGCGTTCATAACACTTAATAGCTAATCACGTTATCTCTTGTATAGAAATTAAAGAAATAGATGTTTTCGGAAATATGCGGAGCACAAACAGTTCATGGGTAGCTGTCTTCCTGAATCTATAATCTTTTGTTAGAAAGTAGTAGCACAATTCACGTGATAAGTTATCGCCTAGTGAACTCTAGGTTAAAATCCCATTTCATTCACTGAWTTACATTATGAACGCATTTTCGCATAACCGAAGGGCTCTAAAAGGTTCATGAACCCCAGCAACCTTCAAACAACCTTCCTGATACATCAGCTTCATCAATGCAAATCGATTGTCGTCATACATAATACAAATCTCTGTATATTTAATCGCTTTTTAAACTGATTCCACAACATTTTATATGAATCGTTGTTTTTCTATTAAGTTCGATAATATTATATTTGCCAATACGACAAACTAATGAGTACAAATGCAAATGCTATAAAATAAWTSGAAAAGGCGATAAAGCACGAGTCGGCGACGCCAGTTWTGCCAGTTCCAGTTCTGAGTAGATAGCTCAAAATTTCCGCAGCAGAAATACAGTTACAYTGCRCAGGCAACTCCGCGCTTAGTATACAAATGTAAATTACTGTACGTGGGCATGGTAATAATCATGTAAACTAGATTTTCGGCGCCCTGTAATGCAATGCGAAGTGAAAATGTCTGTCATAAATTTTACAGCGCTTTCGCCATAAACGCCGGAAGTGCCGAAGTAACGCTCAAAATGTAGTTAAGTAAGAAATTTGCTTAAGATTTGCATGCAGCTTTGTAAAGAAATACTCTAACACGAACTTTCCTTTATACTTCTACGAAAATGACACAGCCACGGGCGCTAACAATGTATCGCGCGAGGTCCAAAGACCGCCTTGTGCGTGAAAGGCGCCAAGCACTTAGCTCTACCTGACATAATGTGAACAGTCTCCGGTGCAGCGGCTAATTGAGAGGGTCATGGGGGTTCAATAATTCTATTATCCCATAAAAGTACTTATAATTAGATACGGATAAAGACTTTTCGTATAAAAATCATTACAACAGAATAAATATGCAATTATTAATGAAAGCGATCGCTTATTTTGCTCGAGCAGCACGTAGCGTTACATTAGTTAGCGGCAGTATAAGCGCGCTTATGGCATTATTAAGCGCCTCAATGAAAGGCGGCTATTATCCCTAATCACAGCTGGGAGTTCACCTTGAACCTTTGATTTTTCATGCCTTATATATCCGTGATTGAATTACACGAGCATGTCTATGTATATTTGCATGTGCGCACGTGCGTGTGTGTGTGCACTTAGGCGAATGCAACAGTTATATTTATTGTTTACGAAAGACAGCAGTTTTATCGCCGCTCGCAATCTTGAGCTTTGGACTTAGTACTTAGCAACCTTTTATAACCGCAAAAAGTAGAATAATTACACAACAGTATTAGCGCTGTAATATACATATACTTATGTGCAKATRTATGTGCGTGCCTTTATAAATTAATCAATTGCAGGCAATGTATTAAAATTCCTCGCATGCGATTTCACAAGATTTCAGTGACAATTGTGATTTGTCAACTTTTAATTGGAATTAAATGCATGAATATGTCGAATATATGTATGTCTACATGTGTAAATTAGTTAGAAAACACTGGTTCTAACTGTATAAATTAGTGTCAAAGAAGCTACATGCTGTGGTTGTTAGTAGATTGGAGCGCTCACAATAGGTTAGGTAAGGTGAATCTGGTAGACCAATAAGCCACGCACAAACCAGTTTCGACCTTTGCGATACTAGCTGGAGTTCAGTTGCTAGGTCTAAGGGGAGTAGTCATCCTGTAGCATGCCTGCGCTTGACGGGAATTTTAGTAGACTCTGCGGCCCCACTATCGATACCTCCTCCAGTGTATCAGACCGTGCGGACCCCAGTTGCTAACACCATATTCTTGCCAATACGGTACAAATGCACAAGAAAGGCGAATTCTAACAAGTCCAACCACTTTTTTCCGACTCATCACACATTCGGCAGTCTGTATTAAGTGTTGCATTTTCACTAAATAAGACTCACATTAAAGATCTGCCAAAAATTACCATATGAGTCCAAGGAAATACCCATAATGACACGGTGTCTCCGAACAAGGGGTGTTTCCAGGAATTGTATGCAATAATTATTATAATATAATATATATATAATAATATATATGATATGACATATATATATAATAATTAATATTAATTTTAATCCAATAATATTAAAATATTGTAGCAATGAAATTTTATCGATGATATTGCTTATGTGTTAGCGTATCGGTTACCTTTCGAGATGGCTACCGGGAGGAGGAAGAGCTCGGGGAATGCTCATTCCGAGGTTTTGTCAAACTTCGTAAGCATGCTTTTTACCTTTCTCATCCCTTTTTTAACATGATGCAAAGATTGAACAGCAAAAATCGCTTCCGTTGTAAGTAACAGCTTTCCACAAGTAGGGCAGAAGTGGACAACATATTGCCAATAAATGATTTATCAACTTTGGAATAATGGATTTTCTGGAAGGTTTTCTTTTTTTCAAAAAATTGTTAGACAAAAAGATAATTTTAGACATTCAAAGTACGCTGTTTAATATAATTATATTCATTTGTTTATCTACCGTTTATTGTGGCTTTCCAACTCGCCGTAGTATAAGTAGCAATAACAGTAAATTTATAAACAAATAACTGGTAGCATTGAAGCTGTACTTTGAAAAGTATTTACCTATTAAAGCTGTGTAATTAAGCACAGTCTTCGAGTGAAGCATACAAAAAGTTGTAATTATTTAATTCAACGCATTATAGTAATGAGAGTTTTATGCTATTTAATAAAAATTAAATTTTAAGCAAACAGACCTTCGCGAATTGCAATGAGTAATTTGAACGCACGTTACAACAACAATTTCAATGCCAATAACATTTTCAGCACTGAAGAAGTAGTTCAAAACATTTAAAGCCTGAGTCATAGCGGTACTTACAGGTGCGCTAGATAAGTAAAAAATATGGCTATAAACTTCAAAAAATCAGCAAGCCGCTCAGTTTCGCCGTTATGGGCCACTGCTTGCGGCAACCGAAAGAATAAGCACCTAAAAGTCAGCCTCTAACATTGGTTGGTTTAAGCCATATACAATTACAACTGTGTGTATGAATGAAACATGCTTGTGCAGCATTTTCTTGCCCCCACTGCTCGTCGTGTACCAACGTGCAACGCCGCGTCGCGGTAATTTTACGTGCTCAACTGGAAAATCTACAAGCCTAGCTGAGCTTATTGCGTACGTCAAGGCCGCCACTGCCGTTGTTGTCTTTTGCAACTAAGCGTTAACCATTTTAAGGCTTTTTGTTGTAATTTTCAAGTTTCTTTTTCGAAATATCAGCTTGCGAAGTGTGCAATTTTTATACAGCCTCGCCGCCAAGCATTTGAGGCGTGCACGAAGCGTGCTTCATGCCTATTCACTTAGTTTTCTTGGAGCTTAGAAAATTTGCATGACAAAGTTCACAAATGGAATTGCGCAAGAAACGCTGTTTAGCTTATTAAGCAGCGCGTTATCGTGCGTTTTGCATCTACTTGCCGATTCTGTGGCATAAATCTTCACACATGATTGGAATAATGGCTAGTTGCGGATCGAGGCGTTGAATTTTAAGCAACACACGCGGTTTTGTGGCAACTAACCTCAAACGAGTCTAATTATTTTCGACAATATTTTTATGTATATTTTTAAGATAACGAAGTCAATGCCGATTGGTTTAGTGGCAACGGTATTTATTCGCTGCTACTTACTAAGTCAAGACTATATTAATCTGAATGCAAGTCGCGGCGACAGGCTTAGATTGGGTTAAAGGAAAACCTTCAAGTATATAGATAAAGCAAACCTATGTTTTCAGGTTTGACTCTACCATTCGGTTTCCAAATTCGCAAAGCGTTTGGCGGGCTATGTAGTTTCAGATTTCAGAACCCCTATATTAGTCAGAATACAACAAAAGAGTGCTCGGCCGTTGTTCATCTGCGGAGCCACAAATGCAGTATTCGTTATACAATGCCAAGTCATACTATACAACAGAGTGTTCAGGCGAAAATATCAAATACCATATTCCATATACTTACTCATATCTTTATATATAAAAATTACGTTTCACGTTGTTTGTCCGTGATGGACTCTTAAACTACTGAACCGATTTTAGTAAAATTTAGCACAGTGTGTCCAGTTCGAACCAACTTAGAAGATGGCATAGTGAAAACATTTCATAAATGACAAATACAGTGAAAAATCTATTAAATGTACGCTGTATTAAGCGGACATCTCTATTTGTTGATATTTGTTAAGTACAATCCATTAAGCGGACAACTCTATTCATTGGACAGAAGGCTGGTAACCACACATTGAGAAAGCAACCTTAAATTCGTTATTTTTTTCCAATGAAATTTATTTGTATGAACATATTTAAAACTAACTAGTACATATGTATATAGAAAAATTACTCGAATAACGAACAGAGTTTATTTTAAATTTATGCAAAACTGCAGGAATATTAATTGCCGGTTTGTGTAGAGTTCTTGTTCAGTAGAAACTTGTTTTTAATTCCCCAGTATTATTTGTAATTGCATCAAATCACTTACGATCTAGATTTTTTGCGCTTTCGTTTTAATGCGGTTTCATTTGATTGAACAGCGCAATATGGGAATTGTAATTACTGATCAACACCGTTAAGTCTTGCAACTTAGCATTGTTGGTACTATCAACATTTGTTTAGTAGAGTATTTGAAGTAATCCAACTGTAATTATTATCCAAGTGTTCCCAGCACACAAATTCGTTGGAAAATCGGCTTTCAATTAAAACTCAGATTACTATGGAATGATTAAAAGTCGACTACTCGAACTAATTTTAGAATTTAGAATAAATAGTATGTAAATTCAAATACAAAAAAAAAATAATGTTCACTTTGACAGCACCGAAGCTATAATACTTTTCACACGTGACTTTCTTATAGCATAAACGGAAAAAAATTGTCTTGATTTTGAGCAGTTTCTTGGAGGGGAAAAGACTTGTGCAAAATTTTAGAAAGATATCTCAAAAACTGAGGGTTTTGCTCGCGTATATATAGGCAGACGTCGACGGCCAGGTCGACTCAGCTCGTCATTCCGATCATTTATAGACACATTTTATAGGATCAGGGGGTAGAATTTGCCCGTAGCAAGGTATGCCTATCGTAAGAGACAACGAAAATCCGATAAGCACTCGACTGTTTTTGTGTTTGCCTCGGAATTTTTTGTGCTTGTCAGAAATAGTGCTACAATACTTAGCTTGAACTGTATTATAGACTTTAAATGAGATTTCTTCTACTGACATTTGAATTTCAAGCGACAAATATCAGTTTGTTGGATGCTCAACTGGTAGTAGCAAAAACTACAAGGTTAGCAGCTAGCTCTTGGAGTTCGCTCCTATCTTCTCATTGTGTTTGGCTCTTTGGGGAGATCCGTTAGGGCTGCGGATTAAACCTAAAGGCAGGTAGAATTGAAAATTCAATTCAATGTGGAGTCGCACTGAGGCCGGGTGCACGACAGGGGTTTTAAATCGACCTCGAACATGACCGCGATGGAAAAGGTGTCGCTTTCATCCGACCAAATGGAACCAAATAATACTTGCAAAAAGAACGTTTTATTTGGGGCGCTGATCGCATTGTTTTGATCTATGTGTTTAAGCACCGTCAACGGCAGGTGCTCACGTAAATCACAACGATTGTTGTTAACTTTTGGGCATTAAAAACTTCGTGGAAAACTAATATACTTTGGTATACAAATCTTAATAAAAAAAAGCTTTCCATACAAGGACTTGATTTGGATCGATCACTTTGTATGGCAAGTTGACGGTGCCGATAAATGAGCAGCTCTTTCGAGCGAAAAGAATGTGTGAAAATGTTTCGATTGATATCTCAAAAGTCTTATGTGTAGATAGGTATACCTACATAGAAATGAATGCTTTCGAACTGTCTTGACGTAAAAGCTAAGATCAAGTCTATGGGTGCGTGTATTTACCGATTCCTCCGGGCATCAAAAAATCCAATAAATGTTTGATTGCATATTACACTCCTTTAACAATACAGCTTAAATTTAACTCGTACCGGAAACCCCAAACTAAAAGCCCCTAAGACTGACGACATCAATAATTCATACAATGCGGATGCTTTGGCGTCATTAAATTAATGAATTAACGACCACTTAATGTAGCAAAATCGTTGTCATTAACAATTTCCACTAAAAACGTTAACAAATAATTGCAATTTTTTATTTTTTAACTACGACAACGCTGAAACACAACTCACGTCAGACACAGAGTCATTAACAAAGCACTCACTTTTCGGCAGCTGCCTCGCCGGCCGTGCGCCAATCGATCATGGGCGTGTTACAACTGCCAACGGCACTCGCCGCCACTCAAACAATAGAGACACCATGCAACACACACACACACGCCGAATCCTACGCAGCCACACATGACGCATGCACGGACAAAGTACCAACATATCCGCATACGCACGACATCTTCCGCCTGGCTCAGTGCTTCGGGGCAATTGTAGGGGGAGGAAAGCGTTGCCGGTTCGTAAATTCACACCCAAAATAACAAAAGAACCGGCTTCGCACGTTTTCACCGCTTTGACGGCGAACACAACAACACCGCTAAGTAAGCGAGACTGCTTGTCACTAAAGGCACTCTTTGACTTGTTGCTAAAATTTAGCATAATTTAACTTTTCGTTAGATTTCGCACGCAGCTGCTTCAATTTGCGTTAACTGCTTTGTTGCTGGTGTGAATGCCTAAAAATTATGTTGTTTTTGTGCGCCTCTGTGCTCGTTTTGCATTTGTTGCGCTCACCTGTCTGTTTGGCATTCCGCTTTGTTCATTTTGTTGTGAAGTTTGTTGTTATTCAGTATCGGAATTCGACGCATTCTGCTTCCGCATCTTCAATTGCCTGCGGCGCTTTGCTGGCTTTTGAGCGCTTCTGTGTTCGTGTGTGTGTGTGTGTGTGTGTTTTGGGTGTTTCAAGCAGCTACGAGAGTTTTTTGATATTGTTTGGAATTTTTGTTGTTGCTGCCAAATATTTTCGGTATAAATTATATTTCGGTTTAAATGGCCACGCGACGCATGCCGCCACATTTGTTTGTAAGTGTGTGTATGCGTGTGTGTCTAAATATGCGCTTGTTTATGTAAGCTTTGGCGAAAAAGCGTAAAGGCAAAATGGAAATTCTCATAATTAGCAATAGCTATTTGATACAACTTCCTATATCTGCATTTGGTTACGTCTACCAGCTGTCGCTGGCGCCACTGAGTGGCCAGCTTTTAGACCCCTGTCTATTTTTCTTTGTTTGCTTCATTTTTAAGGCGTACAGCTGTGAATTATCGATGAAATTATGGGTGGCCCTGAGCGATGTTATCTTATCATCGATAAGTATTTGTGTAACATGAATATGGACAGATAACGGTCCCAAATTTCGTATTAGCTAAAGCGATGACAAAACTCGCACCTGTGCTTCACATGTTTCAGCAAAAGCACCGACATCGACATTTTTTTTTTTTTTTTTTTTTTTTTGGTAACGACATTCTTTCCTATGCACACCTGTGCCTATAATGATGTCAGCATTACTATCTCACTTACAAATCATTGCACATTACGTACTTTCGCTAACTAATATACTGAATATAAAGTCATACGGAAAACCCGCAAAATATAAATTGATTTATTGACTTTGTAAGCCCTTAAAGCAGGAACATGGTATTTTTTTTTTTTTAAAAACCAAACTTGCAGTCAGTTTCGGATACTTTAAACCCTTAGGGATAATGTGGAAAGCTTCCTGTAAGTCAGATACTACCGGATTGACACTAAGGCTCGATACAAGGTCTCGAGCAAAAAAAAACGTAAAAAAACTTGTAACGTGTTTTATATTTTTTTTTTTTTTTGTCTGATTGAAACGATGCCGGGCCATATATTGAACCGATTTGGTTCAAATTTTCTTTAAACCAGCGCTACCTGCTACTTGTGCTGGTCTCCTTAGGACAAGAGTGCTCTTTATACCTCGTCTTCTGCGGTGAATTTGGTGTAATTTGGCCGCTTCGTCGCTTTTCACTGTTGATAGGCCTCTATCCGTAGTCTTTTTTTTTGATGATGAAATTACATCCGCCTGGCTACCGAACGAGTGCAGGAAATACGAAAGTCCCTAAGAACGATAAACAATGAAATTTACGAAAGGGCTAACAGGGGGATCAGTTCGAAAGGGAATTCCTCAAACACATGCAGGATCGCCAAGATCTTGTGCAACAGACTATTAGGAACAATCGCTTGCTTCTCACTCTTTGGTCTCGAAAGGAATGCCGGACGGCTGTTGGCATCTTTTCAGGTCACAACATGATGCAAGCCGGATCTACATAAGTGATCATGTTTCATGCAGAAAATGCAGAGAAGTTAATATAAGAGAGAGACGTTGAAACATCTTTTATGCTTTCGTCCACCAATATCTAAAACTCGACACAAGTATCTAGGAGCTTTGTAATTCAAAGAACTCGCAAAGTTTCAAACGTAGATATCAAGTCGCTCTTAAAGTCCTGTGTGACGAATTCTTAACCCAGCATTACTAAAGACCAGTAGCTCTATGTGTGATGTGACAGCCAGCCAGTATAACCTAACTTAACCTTACCTTTTCGTTACCGTGTCCATTGCGAATTGTTCCTATGGTTCGTTTTCTTACTTTTAATAATCTGTCCATCTCGTTCATACGACCAGTTGCTTGATGATACTGGCAACGGACTGGTTGATTGAAGGGTAACTGATAATACGGCCGCACCAAAGCCAGTAACGCAATAAGGCCAAACTTACTTCCCCAGGCGGCTCGGTATAGGAAGAGAGCGTTGAAGTACAGCCAAATTTAGCTACTACTTCTATGGGCAGAGTAAGTAGTAAGCAAATCTGGCAACCCTTCCGAGCAATGATTTTGAATTAAACCGGGCGATCGAAAACTTTTCAAAACTCTTTTTTTTTTTTAACAATTTTTCGTTATTTGTTATGTTTTTTTAATCTTTGTTCTCTATTTTTCTATATACAATTAATTTCCTTCCTTTCTAGTTTTTTATTATTTATTTGTCATATCTGTATTTAATGCCGAATTGTTAGTAAAATTACAATAATTAATTTTCGAGCGCTGCATTACTCAGTAAGGGCACTAAACTTGAAAACATTATTATCAGCATACAAAAGGTAGAGAGACCTTCTCCCTTACACTTCCGCGAAACACCTTTTAAAGGCACATGTCGCACACACACACACACACACACATATATGAGTGATATTCAACGCTAAGCTGATCTTACGCCTTGCTTAAGTTTTTTATTTTCTTCTTTTAAGTTTTGGTCTTAATAAAATATATTTATAATAAATAAATTTTGAAGACAAAACACTCAAAAACAACAGAAAATATTTGAAAATAAATCAGACAATCAATTGCGATTTAAACACTTAGCAACAGCTAGTAAAAAGGGTATATAAAAAAAAAGGATATATATAAAATAATATATAGATTTCCATATTAATTTTTGTTTTGTTTTTATAATTGTTGTTTATATATTTGTTTTTATAATAACTTTTTTTATTTTTAATTTTTATTTTTATTTTTTTGTTTGTTTTTTTTTTTTTTGGAATTTTTTTTTCTTCCCTGCAAACACAATTTTTCATGTTTCTGAAAATGCAAATCAACTTAAACAGGCGGCATTTGTTGGCGTCACATAACTAATGACGCCGCCTCCGCAAATGAGAGTGAAAGAAGTGCAAATAAAGCGCATAATAGAAATGCACAACACGCACTAAGCCAAAATTGAACACAAACATACACGCACGCACACACACTGTCGCACACACGCTTGCCTATTTGCTGCGCATGCGTAACATAGTAATTAGCATACTCGTAAACGTATTTATTTTCGGACAATCAAGCATTTAGTCAGTTGGTCGATACTGCTGCTCAGTGGAAAATCGCATGCAACGCTGCCGTTAAACAAAAAACAACAAAAACGAATTCTGCGTGCAAAGTGCAAAAAGCGCGTTTGTGTTTTATGTGACTGTCGGCACGTCAAATGTGGCGGCGGCATCGTCGTGAACCCCACTCAAGGTCCGGCTAGCACATTCGGCGCACAAAAATCAACAGAAGCATTCCGGAAACTCGTGCAAGTGTTTCAAATGACAAACACACACACACACACAAACAGTATATGGATACTTTAGTTAATGCTCCTACCATAAAACAGCACAAACGAAAATCGAAAAGTTATTGAACTCTGTGAGTAAGTTACTAACTTTGCATCATCTGCGTATGTGCGCTTGTGTCAATTGCATTTCGGCTCCTCACTACGCTTAAGGCGCTTTTGTCACAGCCGCCAACGGTGGCAATCAATTCGGCAGTGAATGCGTCAAGTGTTTTCGTTTGTTGTTGTTGTTGCTCGTTTTTGTTGGCGCTTCGCTTTGCACACTCCGTTCGGTGGCTTCAATGAAATGCATTCATTCGCAGCGAAGCGCTTGAGTGTGTCACCGCATACACCTTTCTGCATATGTTTGCGAAGTATTCATGAGTTTTCGGCCGGCGGTCGTTGAACTCCTTGATCAATGGTTTTTGCCCATTCGGCGCTGATTTTTCAATTGTGCCTGCTGTTGTCTGTTTATCTGTTTAACTAGCCCAATCAGCACATAAACTTGCTGATTTGTTTACATTTGTTGTTGTTTTTGTTGTTGTTGTTATTGTAAATTGTTTTTTAAAAAAATATTCCGCAAGTTCGCCGCAATTATAGTTCCAAGTAGGTCACCCTGCATTAAGTATCACCGCTTTTTCGGCGCTTTTTCGAACAGACTCAACGAATTTACGACGATTGCCGAGGTAAATACTTCATAAATTCCACTGCGAATGCAATCTATAGATTAAGTCGTTTATAACTTCATTAAGAATAAAATGGTCCAATTTTATGGCCTATAATCTTTAGTTTATGAAGGCTTAATGACATTTTTATCAAATTTAGCGCAAGTCACTATGAGATGTATGAGGCAAACTAGTCGGGTTATTGCAACGACTGTTATCGGACTATAACTGAGATAATATTTCTACAAAAATCCCTACCGGTAGTACAAAAGATTTTAGTAAGTTTGACCAGCAAAAAAAATTTATTTAAATTTTCATTTACTCGCTTATTCAACCTGCCGAGTACCTCATTTTTGTAGAGCTACTCTTGAAGCCAACTTTACTCCATTAAGGCAGTTCTGCATTGACCGAGGCAAATGGTAGTCCAATGTTGCAAGGTCAGGGCTATGTAGTGGATGCATCAAAACCTCCCAGCCAAGCTCTTCCAGTTTTTACCGAGTCATCAAAACTACATGTGGTCTAGCGTTGTCCTGATGGAAGACGCAACCCTTTCTGTTGATTAGTGCTCGCCGTTGTTTTTCGATTACTTGCTTCAATCTCAATCACTGCCTTTTTGACGGTAAAATGTAGAATTAATCGCTCGACCAGGCTGTAGCTGCTCATAGTGGATGATTTCTATCCAATCATACACTCAGCATAACCTTTCGAGTCGTTAATCCTGGCTTTGAGACCATTTGTTGAGCTTCACGAAGCTTGGACCATGATTTTTTTCGCACATCATTCGTCTCCTGTTACCATTCGCTTAGGGAATGGTTCGATTTTATTTCGTTTCGGCAAAGAATCTCAGATGTTAATTCGATCCATTGAATTTTTCACAGACAATTCATGTGGTACCCTGCTGCTTTTTTTAGCCAGCCTTTTTTAAATGATTCAAAACCGTTTGATGATGAATGTTAAGTTCCTTAGCGATGCCATGGCTGCTTATGTGACGGTCCTGGTCAATCTTTTTCATAACTTCATCGACTTTTTCAACGTTTGGTCGATCAGAGCGAGGCGCATCTTTCACATCGAAATTTCCTGAACGGAAGCATGCGAAGCATTGTTGTGCTATACGAACTGATACAGCTTCGTCTCCGTAAACTTCGCAAATTTCATTGATGGCTTGCGTGGCTTTCTTTCTTTTTTATACAATAATTTCAAAATATAGTGAATTTCTTCGTTATTTTCTCTCATTTTTGAACAACTGTAACTTTTTCTCAATTCCCCAAATTAAATTTTTTTGGTTAAATGAAGCTTAAAATCTCAACTTCTCAACACAATATGATATGACTGTGATTGGTAACAGTGAAGATATACGACGACAACGACAACTATTGACAAAATACGAAAAGACTTTTTCGACTACCCAATATTTATGTAATATGTACTCAAATCTTGTATGGCAATCTAGTCTTGCACAAAAGTACAAACCTACAATACTCTTATAATCCTTAAAGTTCGAGTAAAAATATTATTGGAATTCGCAATATTCTCGTTTTCATAAGATTTTTTAGTATTGGAATGAAAATAAGGAGTTTTTACTGATTTTTTTTTTTTAATATCATTTTATTATTAACTTATCACTTTTTATCCTTGAAGGTGAATGAATTAAATTTAATACATATAATTTAAAAAAACATTCCCATCTTACAATTTCAGATGCCAAGACTATACTCAAAGGCGTCAGTGGTCGCTTGCGCTCCGGAGAGCTTACAGCTATTATGGGACCGTCCGGTGCTGGCAAAAGTACATTGCTCAACATACTCTCCGGTTACAAGTAAGCATAAAATGGCACTTCAAATATGTTGACAAAACCATATGTTCAAATTAGTTATTGATAAAGAAGCCTGAATGCACTGATTAGTAATATCAGGGAACAGATTAGCAAATGCTTACTAATAGATTAGGTAATTATGAACCAACGGGTTTTGATAAAATAGCACAAGACGAAGGTTAATTTCTATAGTGTTTATTATCCTCTCATTAGCGCGGTAAGTTAAACAACTGCGCTAGAATAAAGCACTTAAGAACACCGCTATAAGTTTCCCACCTTTTACCCACTTTACTAATTATGCGAGTGAACTTTGCAACGCAGTAAAAACGGCCGACACAATGACCACCTACCGGTTAGGTGTCAGACAAGCAGAAAGAAAGCTCACCGCCTGCCAATAACAATAAACTCATTTAACTTAGCCTTGTGCAAGCCATAAAAGAGCAGCGTGGCAATACCTCCGTACTCGTATAGGCTACATATGTACTCATATTTATAATCCGAAGGAAATATAATTTCATGGCGATTCATAATCGAATAATACAAAAGCGGCAGTCATAGATATGTATGTATACAAAAATATGTATATGAGTACAATTATAAGTATACGCGTACGAATATATAGCACAGCTTATGTACATGCACCACTTTTTATGTTTGACACCGAAACTCAAACCATTTTTTATAGAGCAAATAACAAATTGGCAGCGATAACCACAACAGCACGCATGAACTGTTTCTATCGCAGAAATTGTAGAACGTAAGGCGTTTCTTTGTCTGCTGATAACGAGTATTTAAAAAGTCCAAGGGTCAACGCTGAACTTCGAAAGAGTTGCCAGTGCGTTGCAAAGCAAATAAGCTTTTGAATTCCAACAAATCCGCATTTCTAAACAACGCGTCGCATTTATGAGTTGCTCAGCTCGTTTGCTATTGATTTATTAATTGATAACAGGAATTCTGAACAAACACACACGAATGCCTAAAAGCGATCATACATTTGCTGAATTACGAGCATAGTTACAACTACATATATACAACCCTATTTATATGGACTCTATGCTATAGTACGCATAGATACTCAATTTTACCCTTCGCTTGAGTCATATGCCGATATTGCTGTATGTATGTGTATACAAAAGTGGCGTTTATCGCTGCGTTCCCACCTGCTTCAAGACAGCAACGCTCGAGAATGCTTCTTCTCCAAATGGCATGATTTGTACCTTCATACACGCACACACCCACATACACATATGATTGGTATTTGCATTGTTGCTGTTGACGCGCCAAACTCGATTTGCCTTTGTTCGCTTGCTTTTCAAGCGTTTGGCGCTCTATCACATTTGTGCATACATATGTTTATGCTGGCAACATGAGCAGCTCGGACTTTAAACTTGTTTGCGAAATGACACTTACACTTTTGTGGCGATTATTGCTTATTTACTTATTTACATACATATATAGTATAAGTATTTCTGTTTTGCTGTAAGTCAACTGGAAAGTTTTCGGTGTCGATAACGATTGTAAAAATTGTGCGTCGTTGGAAAAGCTCGTGTTTGTGGCTTGAATATATGTAACAACTAATAGTTGGCGATTGGTATTTTATTACAAATATGACGCAGAATAAAAACGTATAAATTAGTAAATATTCCCAACATTGACCCTTAATAATCGTACTGTTTTGAAAATATACTTCAAATATAATACATTGCAAATATGTCAAGTCTTGTTAGAAAACTATTTTTATATATTGTCACCTAAAATGCTGAATCATCAAAAAAATCAGAATTGAGTTTTTTATTTTCCCCGATTCACTATATCACATTACACATATTTGGCATTAAGTTTTCAGCCTCCGCTGTCAGCGGTAACCAATATATTGGGTAGTCGAAAAAGTATTTTCGTATTTCTAATTAAATTTCAACTTATTTTTTTATATACATATATAATGAACTTTAATGAACCAAACATGTACCATTTTTGTCGACCACGTTTTGCCACTTTTCCGCTGGAGACATTACTCCATCAGTGTAAAACTTTTCTGGTTTCTCGGCGAAAAACTGCGACATGTAATTTTTACAGGCAACTCTTGAAGCCAACTTTACTCCTTAAGGGAGTTCTGAATTGACCGAAACAATTGGTAGTCCGATGGTGCAAGGTCAGGGTTATATGGTGCATGCATTAAAACTTCACAGCCAAGCTCTCACAGTTTTTGCTGAGTCAACACAGCTGTGTGTGGTCTAGCGTTGTCCTGATGGAAGACGAAGCTCTTTCTGTTGATCAGTTCTGTCGGTTTTTTCGATTGCTTGATTCAGTCTAATGAGTTGTTGACAGTAAAATGTAGAATTAATCGTTTGATCAGGCTGGATCAGCTCATAAAGGATGATTCCATTCCAATCCGACCAAACACTCAGCATAACCTTTCGAGGCGTCAATCCTGGCTTTGCGAGCATCTGTTGAGCTTCAGCACGCTTGGAAGATGATTTTTTCGCACATTATTGTCGTATTTGATCCATTTTTCGATTCCTGCTACTATTCGCTTCAGAAATGGTTCGATTTCATTTCGTTTCTGGTCCTCAATTTACGCCATTTTAGAAAGTCGTGAATCACCCAACTGTCAATCTCATTGTAAAATATTATGATTTTGAGCTTAATTTCAACTTTTATTATTTTTGAAATTTTCTTTCATTCAATTAAAGATTTAAAAATTCCAAAAATGGCATACTTAATTACCTTGTAGGTGTGCCGCCACAAACTCGTACTTTGCTTTCATACTTTCATTCACGACGAAAAGTTAAACAAATATTCAAAATAAAAAGGTCCAAAATATGATATAAATTAAAATACCAGTTTTACTTGCGCATCATACTTTTTGTGGGAAAGAATCTCTTCCATATAAAAAAATTGAAAAATTAATAGTCTCCGGCATTGACAGACACCGCAAAAATTTAGCAATCAAGTGTCTGCTTTTGTATATTAATTAACTTTTTGTTGCATTTTACAAAGAGCTTCACATCTACCCAGTCACCTTTAGCTGATTAAATTAGCACTCACTCTGTTTGTATAAATTTACACAGACACACACACAAGGCTTGGCTAAGTGCTGGAATTCTTTTTTTATTATAGAAAAAAAGTAATAAATATTTTTCTGTATCAAAAACTAAAGCTTTGAAAGCATGACCTGCTCATTGAACTCTTACCGACAAAAAACACAAATAACGAGATCATTTTCTTCTTCGTTTTGTTCCTACTTACGCACACACATTCTCTGTGTGTGCACATAGTACTCTGCGTGCCTTTCTCTGACCTAAAAAGGAAATGTTTTCAATAATTTGTGTTAAACTGCCTTTGCTGTGCTTCTTTGTTTATTCCAAGCGCTGCGATAAGCAAGAAAGAAAATCATCTTACAATTGAAGTATGTCAATTTGTAAATAATCAGCTTGATAATCTTTTGTGCGGAGGTTTTATTTTGATAAAAAAAAAATGCTTAAATTTTCGAAGTTGAGTGCCCATACACAGGGGAGATATAAAGATTTGCATTCCTTTCAACATTAGCTAACGAGTGGTCCAGTGAGTAGATCATTTTTAAAGAAGAATAATTTTATACTTAAAGAAGTAAATAGATATAATATTTATTTACATATAATAATATTATTCAGAACTGCATGAGTAGAAGTTCACCCAAATGAGAAAAGCTCTCTAGTCACCATTTACTTGGAAGTGGCTAGAAACGATTCGACTTCCTGTCGTAGACCGAGTATTCACTAGGTACCCAAAGAAAATGCGTTTGAAATGAAAGCAATGAAAACTTAACAACAGCCTCGGAAGAGAAACCCCCTCATTTGTTGACGACCATGGCAAACGCATTATGAATAACGATTTCAGGGCATGAACCTGGAATGGCGCGTCCCTTAATAGGGAAGATGTCTTTGCCCAGCTTGTTGATGGCCTCGTAAAAATAAGTGCTGTCAGCACCGCCGTTAAAGGAGTGCGATGAACGGGACTAGAACTGAAACGAGTGGATCTTTGTGGCATATACTACAGTGGCCATATAAACGGGCGCAAATTCGGTGTGGGATTCGCGGTGAGACAGAGACTCCGTCGCCGAGTCCTGGCATTCACCCCGTTAGATGAACGTCTAATCACAATCCGCATCAAAGAGAAGATTTTTAACATATCCCACGCGTCGACGGAAGAGAAGACGATGTGACCAAATGTGCCTTCTAAAAGCGCTTAGATCGCACCTATTAGAGCTGCCCCGCCAAGATGTCAAAATCGTGCTTAGCGACTTTAACGTCTTGATGGGCAGAGAAGGTATCTTTGACATAACAATTGGTAAATTCAGCCTGCATGAGGAAACATCCTCAAATGGGTTGAGGCTAAGTCGATCGGGACCCGAAATATGGATATTTGTAGTACTAAGCTCCAGCTACCAAGCCTGACCGTCTACCAGATCGATCATGTTGTGATAGATGGAACACACGGCTCCAAGTAGAATCAACGAGCACACTCCAGCTCTGAAAGTATTGAAAGAGAACGAGCAAGCCCTCCACTCTGTTGGAGAGACCACATTCTTTACTGACCGATAACGAGTTTACAACCGAGTTAACTACAGCGTCAGCTGTTGTGCCTTTTCGCCATTTCCAGATACAATGTACAGGCAAGTCCTTCTCCACTTGATCTCTCCAACGGAGGGGAGGTCTTACTATTTCTCTGCTTTCATCAGCGCGAAAACCGGACAACACGACCTAGCCAGCGTAGCCACTGTCTTTTAATTCGCTGAATATTGCCATAAATCTTGGGCAGAACTGTTCTCTCGACCACTCCATATAGAAAGACGGGAATGATGATGAACTTGTAGAGTTTGGTGTTTGTCGGGAGATTACTTAAGTTTTCAATTGGCTGATCAGTCCGAAACAGCACCTATTGGCAAAATGATTTTGAGTTCTTTTAATCAGAATATGTTATTGAAAACCCATTGCGTACAATCTCAAAGCTGTTTTGATGTAATAATAGCGCCTCTATACAAAAAATAACAATATCCTCTAACTCCAATAACCAACTGAACAAAACTGTCTTTCAAGAGCGAAAATTGGTGGCAAACGATGACTGTCCAAGCAATATGACAGCCGATTAGGATCCCCACAAGCAGTTAATGCTATTCAGGCAACCCATTCAAGCAAGCTTCTAACAAATGTACTACTGTATGGACATAGACATAAGCCAATAATGTCTTTTCTATATTTGCATATGTCGAGTTTGGTGTCTAATATTGGCATAATAACACCACAATTTGGTTGCCCGCGATAGTTTATGCGCTCATTCGAAATTAATTACACACAAACAACGCGCATAAGCACGTGTCATGCTGACAAATGTATCGAGAAATGTCTATCGAAGTTCAAACAGGGGGAATTGAATATTAAATGTATGCATAGGAATACTTAGTTTAACATAGCACCAACTAGACATATTGTCCGTTAGCTGCTCATTTATAATTAATTGCCTGTGTTTTTCTCATTACAGAACGACAAATATCGAAGGTGTCGTCACGATGAATGGTCGCGAACGGAATCTGAGCGTTTTCCGTAAACTATCCGCTTATATTATGCAGGATAATCAATTGCATGGCAATTTAACCGTCCAGGAAGCGATGACCGTGGCCACCAACTTGAAGCTCAGCAGGAAATTTTCAAAGGCGGAAAAGAACTCAATGGTGGGTTTGAGCATTTTTACTAGAAAATTTTATTTGTTTAGCAAAAATATGTGATTTGTGAATGATACAGAGGTTTAGTGCTTAAATTTAGTACCATGAATTCATCATTATTTTTTGTGTGTTTAAACTCCTTGAATTCATTTAAACGCTCATTAATAATATTAGCATATTTTCCAATCTTCAATTACCTTGAACTTCCTATAACCTAAACACTATATTTCATGCGCCAACTATTCATAAAAAATTAACTCAAAAATATTTTGCCAGAAGTTTCCGTTTGCAAAAATTTCCGCTTCCACACGACTTCGCATAAAAATTATAGAAAATTTTAAATGCGTAAATACTAAAAATGTTAGTAGCCACAGCGTTTTGCATATTTAATATTTGGCATATATTTTTTCTATTCTCCAATTTGCATTTAGCCAAGTCTCTTATGTCTGCTGCCAATTATGAGTACACAAATGATAAGACAACAAAATTATTCTACAAATTATATAGTTTTTTCCCCGCTCATTTACTTTCTTACCCGCGGCGGCATATGTGTATCTGTGCATTTGTTTCTTCAGTAGCTAATTCCAAAAACCGGTTCTCACATTTAAAAAAGATATCGGCAGTTCTCTTCAATATAGGCGAGAACGCAGCCGCAGTCATTTAATGACGCGCATGCGCCCCAGACGCTTTTAATTTGAGACGAATTCTTGTTTTCCTCAAATTAGAGTATGTAGTCAAGCTCTGTGTGGTCTCGGTAGTTCCTTAAAATTTCATTTATTCACTTTTAATAAAAAATCATAACCGATTTTTATACTACAGCTCTCATAGCTGCGTTCCAAACGCTCATAGAAGGCATCTTAACTCAGATCATCCTTCTATTCCGTCGGAGCGTGGGCGCAAATCAGCGATATGTTGCAGAACTTCGCTTTGATGCGAATTGTGACTAGACGTTCATCTACCGGGGTGAATGCCAGCACTCGGCGACGAAGTCTCTTTCCCACCACGAATCCCATACTGAATTTGCGCTCTTTTATATGGCCAGTAAATGCCACAAGAACCTACTCGTCTCAGTCTAGTCCCGTCCATCGCAATTTTTAGACGGCGGTGTTGACAGCATTTATGATACATCAACCCGCTAAGCAGCGGTACCTTCCCAACTAAGGGACCGGACACTCCAAGTGCATGCCTTCAAATCGTTGGTTGTTCTTTTTCATTGGGTGCGTTTTTTAAGTAGCTAGGACCCGCTACACAGCGCACAACCTTTAAGAAGGATAGTTCGCCTTCTCCCTTTAGCTCGCCTTCGAACGGATGTACTTTGGCTACGCAGAGGATACTTGGTCAAATACCGGAAGTCGTAAGCTGCTTGAGACATACATAGAAGAATCGTTTCCGGCCACTCCCAAGTGAATAGCGATCAGAGAACTTTCCGCACTTGCGTGAACTTTTACACATGACTCCATCCTCCACTATTATATTATCTCTATATTTATATTCTTAAGCTGGATATAATCTTTATACCCTGAACGATGTATATATGTACGTTTGCCACGATGTTTTTAATATTCAAAAAGAAACGTCGAAGACTCTATAAAATATATATCCAAATGATCAGCGTCTGTGCGTCCATATGTCTGTCTGTCTGTTTATATCGGAACTAGTCCTCCTTATAGGAGATATCAATCAGAAATTTTGCACACGTTCTTTTCTCCTCCGCTCATTTATGCGAACAGCCTATATCGCACCATTACCATTGCTTATAGCTGTCAAGCAGACCAAACGATCTAATCAAGTGCATGCATGGAAAACTTTCTCATTTAAAAACTTATCTTCAGGAAAATTGGGTCGGATTTTTGTATAAGGCAATAACGCACTCGTTTCAAAAATTGCTCAGATCGGATGACTATAGCATACTGTTGCCATACATACAAACTGAGCGATCAAAATCAGGTTCTTGTAAAAAATCGTTTGTATTTGTGAAGCGTATTGGCGCAGCGGAGCATCCAAAATTAACGTTTTTTTTTTTTTTTTTTTGTTTCAAAAAAATTAACATTTGTAGGCGGCTTATCAAGTCATCGTTTTACGACTTGCGCGTGTTCGCTTAAAAAATCGGATTACTTCCGATTTTCTTGTTTTTTTTTTAAAGGAGTGTGGCAGCTACAAATCAAAGCATATATTTTATATATGTCATGTTCTTTCAAGCTCTGAATTAATCGTTAATGTCATTCAGTTTGTTTCATGATTATTTCTGTAGCAGTTCGTTTAAGTAACCTAAGTCAACTTGATTGAATTAAATTCTTTAAGTTATACTAACCAATTTGTTAGGTACTGAATATCGCATTCGGCCTTAAACAATGCCTAGCAACCAGAAAGCTTCTTATACATTAAATTACGACGCCTTAGAATAACGAGAGTTGCGCATATTTTCGCTAGAAAGCAAGGCAGCTGCCTGAGCTTAAGTCAATTTACGCCATTTAACAAATTATCTAAAGCAATTATGTTTGCAAAGCTTGAATGCTTGCATTTTTTCGCACGTCCGCCAGTCGGCGATATTTCTGTGACAAGATGACAAACCAATTGAATTCGGTAAAAAAAGAAATCTTAAAATCACGTACAAGATCACTTATCATTTAAGAGCGTGAAACCCACGTAGAAAATGATTGTATCTCAAATTCTCAGTTCCTGCATTACTTTTCTGTTTTTTATATTCCGTATGGGATTTTTAATAGCACAAGTCAATCAAATTGATGCCTCAAAAATAATCCAAATTCACACCAATCGGCTTACTTCAAAACCTACTAATCACCTTCTCTGTCTCACTTGCAGATCGACGACATTCTACTCACACTCAGCTTGAGCGAACATCGCAACACACTCACACGCAATTTGTCTGGCGGGCAGAAGAAACGGCTCTCCATCGCTCTGGAGCTCGTCAGCAATCCGCCGATTATGTTCTTCGATGAGCCCACGTCCGGTCTGGACAGCTCAACTTGCTTCCAATGCATACATTTGCTCAAAATGCTGGCGGCTGGTGGTCGCACCATCATTTGCACCATCCATCAGCCGTCCGCACGTCTCTTCGAAATGTTCGATCAGCTTTAYACGCTAGCCGATGGTCAGTGTGTGTACCAGGGCAGCACGAAACAACTGGTGCCGTTCCTCTCCACGCTCGGTTTGGAATGTCCCAGCTATCACAATCCGGCTAGTTATGTGATTGAGGTGGCTTGCGGCGAACATGGCGATCACACGCGCAAATTGGTCGATGCAATCGATAACGGTAAGAAGGATATACGCTCCGCTGCCGATTATGAGGGTTTGAAAATGCGCAATGATTTGGTGAAGGTGCACAATTTGAAAGCCATATTGGATAAGAATGCGACCAACGCAAATAACGGTAAATACGAAGAGAACTTGACGCTCAATAATGGCATACTGAACGGCAATCTGGTGAATGACATTGTGAAGAGTTCGAATGTGTCGGGAGCCGATGCCAGCGCTGCGCCCGTGGTGAGCACGAATGAGAAGGGCGATGCCATGATCGATGTTGAGAAGGCGGACAACTGCACGACGGCCCTGTTGAACGAGGAGATCACCTCGCCCGAACGTTATCCCACATCGCAGTTCCACCAGTTTTGGGTGGTGTTAAAGCGCACGTTGCTCTTCAGTTATCGCGATTGGGTGAGTGCTCATTGCACATGCATACTTTTAGGCCTACACGAGTGTTTTTCCAACTTTTGTCATTTTATTGTTTTTGTAGACCCTTATGTACTTGCGTTTATTTGCTCATCTCCTGGTTGGCTTCCTTATCGGCGCTCTCTACTACGACATCGGCAATGATGGCGCAAAAGTGTTGAGTAATCTGGGCTTCCTCTTCTTCAACATGCTGTTCTTGATGTACACGTCGATGACCATAACGATTCTGTCATGTAAGTGAATTTTTTTTTTTTTCAAACTCAAATAAATGTTTAAATTTAATATTCAATTTTCTCCTCTTGCAGTCCCGCTGGAGATGCCGGTGCTGCTGAAAGAGAACTTCAATCGCTGGTACTCGCTCAAGTCATATTATCTGGCCATTTCGGTTGCTGATCTGCCATTCCAAGTGAGTTCAAGCGCTGCCAACAAATCAATTCAATAATAAAATTTGCTTGTCTCCTACCTAGGCAATATTCTGCGTTGTCTATGTGAGCCTGGTTTACTATTTCACCTCTCAGCCGTGGGAGCTTTTCCGCTTTGGCATGTTTTTGGGCGCTTGCCTAATGATCGCCTTCGTGGCACAGTCCGTCGGTCTTGTAGTCGGTGCGGCGATGAATGTGCAGAACGGTGTATTCTTGGCGCCTGTCATGTCCGTGCCCTTCTTGCTCTTCTCCGGCTTCTTCGTGTCCTTCGATGCGATACCCATCTACCTACGCTGGATCACCTACCTCTCCTACATCCGCTACGGTTTCGAGGGCACCGCTTTGGCCACCTACGGTTACGGTCGCGAGAAACTTAGGTGCTTCCAGACCTACTGTCACTTCAAGTCACCGCTTACCACACTCGAAGAACTGGACATGGTCGACGCTAACTTCACACTCGATATTATTGCGCTCATTGTCATCTTTGTGGTTCTGCGCGTATCCGCGTACCTCTTCTTGCGCTGGAAGCTGAAGACCACGCGATAAGCCCGTGCCAGCCTCTTGATTTCTTTCAGTTTTCTTTGGTTCTGTTGTGCTTTCTTGCGCTTAGCGCTCGGAGTAAGTGCTCGAAAGCCATGGCAGGATCGCTTTTCCATGCACATTGTTTTTGTACTTTGTTTAAATTGATTGGGTGATAACGGACACGTATGTGAACGAGAAAGTGATGTCATATTGTTATTTGTACAATTTTAAGAGCATAAATTAGGTTAGAACTCTTCTAGTTGTGTGAGTTGGGTTAGCGGAATTTTCGTGACACAAAATATCACGTCTGCAGCACACAAGGGAAACATACACACACATACGCGCATAAGGCGATGCATGGATCGCGTGCATCCTTAACTTCAATAAGCCAATTTTTAAATCTTTTAAAGCAAAATGATGAACAATTTTTTAGTTTTAGGCAAGACATACATTTATCACTAGTATAAGCATTGTACATACATATATACAAGTAGAGAGTTAGTAAAACGATGAAACGCTACTAATTAATACGGAACACGAAATCAAAAATATTTAATAAACAATTTGATATAAAAGCCAAAAAAAATTATAAATTTAATGGCTGCTTTTATAAGCTGAATCGATGTGAATTTGTTTTGTAATAACTTTTGTATGTGCTTAACACAATTTTGGATAAATTTATATGTAATTTTTTAAATTTTTACCGTTACAAACGTAAGACGACAAATAATTCATAGAAAACTTACCAATTTACCAAACCACAAAATATTTGTTCCGATCAAAGTAGAATCGTTGGTAGTGGTAAATAAGCTTCTATAGAAGTAAATCGACAGAATTCATACGAAGATCTGTTGCCGGTTCATTTACGAAGTATTCCACTGCGTATTTTTTATAAATGGTGTTTTTATAGACATATTTAATCGTAGACTATAAGAATAATGCTAGAAAATAAAGAGCTTTACAAGCAATTTAAAATATTATACATATGTGGAATTTTCTGTAGTAAGAGTATTGTTTATTTGAAAACAAATATATATATGTATATAGTTTGCGGAAACGAAAACTAATTCGGATATGTTTTATTCGCAATCATTTGATCATTGGAGAAAGGAAATACAATTAATAAATACGACTATGAGCAAAAAATAATAAGACTTTGTTCATAATTTTAAAATTTTTAATTCATTTCTCGACAACTAAGTCGCCCTTGTCGAGTAATCTCGCTTGGCCTCAAAGCATTCTTGCCAACGTTTTTTGCATGCCTCGAAAGAGTTTCTAAAGTCAATTTCCGGAATAGCTCTCAATGCGCATAGCAATTCTCATTCAAAATAGTTTCCTCGGAACGGTCGCTTGAGTTTTCTGAATAACTAGAAGTCACACGGAGCTAAGTCAGTCCAAAACGGTGGTTGCGGAACGATATTTATGGAAAATTTAGCGAAAAACTCACGAAGAATCTATGCAATAAGCGACGGAAACTTTTCGAGATGCAAAAACCAAGAGTTGTCAGCCCATAATTCCAGACTCTTTTTACGAATAGCTTTGCGCAAACGACACATAACACTAAAATAGTCTACCTTGTTGCTGGTTTCGCCGGTCGGAACGAATTCGGAGTATATCACACATCGATTGATTTCGATGAAATCGAAAACTGTCAATATAACCTTGATTTTTGACTTTCTTCGAGGTGATTTTTGCTGAGCCTTCCGATATTCCAACCATACCAGTAATATCTTTGACTATTAATTGTCAATTCTCAAACACCAATTCTTTTTTTTTATTGATCATCAGTTGATGTTGGACGTGGTTCGTCGTTTACTCGTTCTCGACACTCTTTTAATAATTTGTACCAATCAAAAACTCTTGTTCGCGACAAACAATTAAGCCTTTTTTCAGCAATCTTAAGCTTTTGGGGCACCAGAAATTTGATTCCGCACACAAAATTTAATGGCACTCCTTGTTGAAAAAAAAAAAAAAAATCGCTGAATGCATTTTATGTACTTCATCAAGTCAGCAGTCATACCAATCTAGAGAAAAATATTTCTATGAATATTGTCATTGACATCGGCAAATGATATGTACCAAAATATGTCGGTAAAATTAACAAACTACTAACTAACTGCTTTGGGATTGGCAATGCAATAATGAAAAGAAAACTGCTAGAAAAATGAAAACAAACTAAATCTTCCCTAGAAATATGGTCAGACAAGAATTGGTAACAGATGCCAGGAGACACGAAACTTAAAGTCTGGTAGTCGTCCTGAATAATTTGCTCAAAATGCTGGCGGCTGGTGGTCGCACCATCATTTGCACCATCCATCAGCCGTCCGCACGTCTCTTCGAAATGTTCGATCAGCTTTAYACGCTAGCCGATGGTCAGTGTGTGTACCAGGGCAGCACGAAACAACTGGTGCCGTTCCTCTCCACGCTCGGTTTGGAATGTCCCAGCTATCACAATCCGGCTAGTTATGTGATTGAGGTGGCTTGCGGCGAACATGGCGATCACACGCGCAAATTGGTCGATGCAATCGATAACGGTAAGAAGGATATACGCTCCGCTGCCGATTATGAGGGTTTGAAAATGCGCAATGATTTGGTGAAGGTGCACAATTTGAAAGCCATATTGGATAAGAATGCGACCAACGCAAATAACGGTAAATACGAAGAGAACTTGACGCTCAATAATGGCATACTGAATGGCAATCTGGTGAATGACATTGTGAAGATGTTTTCTAATGAAAAGAAAACTGCTAGAAAAATGAAAACAAACTAAATCTTCCCTAGAAATATGGTCAGACAAGAATTGGTAACAGATGCCAGGAGACATGGAACTTAAAGTCTGGTAGTCGTCCTGAATAATCTCCTCAACTACCTCAGATCTCTGGTTTCCTATCCAGTATTTTATTACTAAAAACTATAAATTGGGTTTTATGGACTGGTTTTACTGCCGTTGGTAACGATTACGGCGTTTACGTATTCACTTATGGGTCAATATTATGTATAGTCTATACTTTATATGTATTCCACGTTCAGGCTAAATTTTGAGCACCATAATTTCGAGGTTAAAATGAAAACGGTTACATCAAATCTTTTTCTAAAGGATAATTTCGGTCACAGTAGCACGGAAGGTTCGTTGGAGTATTATACCCCAGACGTAGGATCTTGCATATCAAAAAAACTTATTACAAATAAAATGATGTAATGACACAAGACAGTAAGTCCGTATCATTCAGAATTATGTCTAGGGTAAGACAAGGAAATGGTCTATCATCCCCAATATTCAACATAACACTGTGCTGTGCCATTGATGACACAAGTGCCGCAAAAAGAACTGTACACATATTAAATAGAAGTACGTAAATATTCGCATACGCGGGAACTCCCGCCAATGTAATGTAACGATAATGGACAACAAGAGAGCGCAGAAGAAAATTTTAGATGTCACAGCATTCTCCACTAAAGCAAGGAGAAGACCTGGATCCGCATCGATTGCCAAACTGAAAAAGGACATGAAGACACTTTTCATACATAACTATAAAAAAACGGCGATTGACTGAGATGAAGACACTTTTCATACATAATTATAAACTGCGATTGACTGAGATGTTTGGAGGACACATGTGCTGCAGACCAAAGCATGCAACGAACTGTAGCACCAAAAGATGATAATGAAGTGTGGTGCTGAATACTTTCAGACGACCCGAAACGCCTTTTCTTCTACTTTCTCGAAACTCTGTCTTGTATTGATTCTGGTGAATTACGCCTGTCTTGTCGGGTAGTGAACGAATTCATGATGTTTGCATTTTTAAAGCTCATTGACTTGTTTTCAGACTCATATTGCTCCACGTCCATCGTAGAAGCATCATAAATTTGTATGTCGCCCTCAAAGTAATCATTAAAACCGCCAACAACAGGAAACCTTACTTGAAACCAAATCAGTCGTTTGACAGACAGACAACTTTTAATATTCTTTCATATTAATTACTTAGTATAGTCTTGAGTACAAAAAGGTTGACCAGAATAAATGAGAGAACCATATTTAGTTGAATAAACAACCCCGCTCCTACAGCACAGATAATTATTGAACCATGCTTTCCCTTGTCTATATTCCTCGAGTCCAATTCTTAATCAATACGTTTTTATTCGTTTCGATAAACCACCATAACAATACGGTTTAAGCGATGATTGAGCCAATGATGCGGCACATATCATTAACTAGGTCACTCTGCTTGTCGATCATAAATAATTTAATTGTACGTATGGCATATTATATATGTTTCTTTCCTTTATGATACTCCGTAAAAGCAGACTCTCCGCATCCAAACGGCATTTAAATCGGATTCCACCTTTCAATCAATCATAGATATTCCACAAGCACATGCCACTCCTCGCCATAACTCTCATTTACATTAATTATATTTGACATCTGCTCGAAATACTCGTTTTCTCCCATACATATGTACATAGCTTACTTGTGGTTAGAAATCAAAAGTGAAATTAGCACGCTGCTGTTCGAGTGCTATTAGTATCTCATAAATTAACAAGGGCATACTTGCGGACAAACATTTACACACTATTCGCTGTATTTCAGTTTATATGTACTTCTGTGGAATAATAGTCAACCACTGCGCGTCAATGCAGGTGCAATGACATTCTCCCGCAAGTGTCCTTGTTCCGCTGTGAAATGCTTTTGCAGATTTCTCGATGCCAATTACCACTTAACTGTAGATGCGAAGCAGAACGAGCTATGTGTAACATAGTTTGTAATTGTCGTAATTATTGAGGGTTAATTTGAAGCAATTACAGATTCCTTTCAATTATTTATAAATATTAATAGTTTATCAACGCAGAAATTAGCTGTCATGCGGGCAAGGCGAACACTTAATAAATACTGCATCCACGTGCAGCATATTACTGATTCATTCGAGTTTTTATGCGTGAATTTAATTCATAGATTGATTAATATAAGTGTTTAGATATACTGAGAAATACTTTCTGAATCTCCAAGGTGCATAATCTGAGGGGAGCATGAAATATTAGACAAGTGCCTTTGAAAATGATAAAAAAATATATAAATTCATAGCAAAAAAAAATATTTTAAATAAAAAATGCAGTGTGCTTGGGAAATGAGATGGTTAGTTTCTATCAAATTTCGTGATAGAAAAATTTCTTTTTGTACAAAATAAAAATAAAAAATTTCCGTGTTTGAATTTGTTACATAAATTTTGCGGTGATCTGAAAAAGGTCGATGCCTAGTCTCTTGCATTACCTACAGCATTTCCATATAACTTTTTTTCTATAAGACTTGTAGTTTCGTCGTAAATCGTGATAAACCCTCCTTCAGCCACAAAAATTTTCCAGATTTCAGATCGCCCGTAAATAACTTTTCCCTTACTGTTTGCCAATTTTTTTTATCCCCGATAGCTTTCAGCTTACTATGCTTTTCTTTGCTTCCAAAAACTTCTACCCTGCTCCATATGGAGGTTTTAAATTCTGGAAAACATTTTACTTAAAATATAATATTCTAACTGTACACTTTACATATTTTTAAAATATTTTGCCAATAGATGTCGTTGTAGTGGTTTATCTCCAGTGCTACCAATCACAATGTGGGAAAGGTGAGATTTTAAGCTTCATTTAGCCAAAAAAAAATTAATTTGGGGAAGTTTAAAAAAAGTTTTAGCTGTTTAAAAATTTGTGATAATAATGAAGAAATTCGCTATATTTTAAAATTTATGAAATGAAATTTGTGACGCTTACGAAGACGTTGCTGTATCAGTTCGTGTAGCAAAACAATGCTTCGCTTGCTTCCGTTCTGGAAATTTCGTTCGTTGAAAAAGTCAATGAAATTATGGAAAAGATTGTCAAACCCGACATAATGTACGAAAAAGGTCATGATCCAAGCATGGTGAAACTCAACAAATGATCGCAAAGCCAGGATTGATGCCTCGATAGGTTATGCTGAGTGTTTGGTGAGATCGGAAAGGAATCATCCACTATCATCTTCTACAGCCTGGTCGAACGATTGATTCTACTTTTTACTGTCAACAACTGATTAGATTGAAGCAAGCAATCGAAAAAAACGGCCAGAACTGATCTTCGTCTTCCATCTGAACAACGCTAAATCATACATATTTTTGATGAATCGGCAAAAACTAAGAGAGCTTGGCTGGAAAGTTTTGATGCATCCACCATATAGCCCTGACCTTGCACCATCGGACTACCATTTGCTTTAGTCAATGCAGAACTCTCTTAATGGCGTAAAGTTGGCTTCAAGAGAAGCCTGTGAAAATTACTTGTAGCAGTTTTTCGCCGAGAAACCAGAAATGTTTTATACTGATGGAATAATGTGTCTAGCGAAAACATGGAAAATAGTGGTGGATAGTTTTTTATAAATAAAAAAAAAAAAATAAGTTGAAGTGTGCTTAGAAATGCGAAAAGACTTTTTCGACTATTCAATATTCTGCGTCTTTTAGAGCAATTTAAGAAGCCACTCATGTTTCAGTAGGTTTTCTCATGTCAACATTAAGTTCTATTTTTTTATCGACGAACCAAATTTACGGGTTCAGAGTTGGAGAAATTATGGAGATTAAGGATATCGCGATCAATCAATATTTTTGCAGAAATTATTAAAAAATATTTAAGAACTCCTCTGCCTCACCAGCAAAATTATGCCATCGACAACAGTAAATTCCTCTGCAAATTAGCTCTTACCACACAGGCGCAGCATCAAATACTTGTTGGCCTAAAGGTGTTACTGGTCAACACGTGTACTTAAACTTATATACATAAATACATATAAAAACATATAAACAATAAATCACTGGCGAAAAAAAGCAAGCACAGAGAAGAAGAAGACAAAAATGCCGAAAGCTCAGCTGCTTGCCATCAAAGTTAAATGCATATCTATATAAATACACACACACATACACGTATACACACAAGCGTACTCTTGCCATGGAGTTCAAGTTTCGTCTTTTCGCTGACCGCTGTTGTGTGCGAGTATGCGCGCATGTGTGTAAAGTTGATTTTGGCTAGCAGGCAAAATATTGGCGTAGGTCAGGAATTGTTTACATGCGCCGCGGTAAAAGTCAAACGAAATGTAAAAACACAACAAACAGCCGAAACTTCGGCCACTGTCATGGACGTTGTGGATACAAACGGCTTGGTTCGTGTGCTACAGCGCACGCATACAACCACTCGTCAATGCCTAGATGTGTTTGTATATGTGCGCTTGCACTCATTTGCAGAGGCAAGGCGGCTAAAGCAAAGAAGATATCGCACCACAGTGCGAATATCAAGTCTGAACTGGTTTCGGGAGACATACAAGTGCACCTTCTCTTGCAATTTAGTATGTTTGTGTGCATGTGGTGTGCATATGTGAAGAAAAGGCATTCCAGCAGAAGTTGAAACACGGTAAACAGTCCAGACACCAGACACTGAACTCAAAGTATTAACAATTCCCCGGTGCATAACCTGACTTGGTATTGTATTACTGTATTTGCACACATACATACATACATAGGTTTCTGGATACTTCTTTATTCCTAAAGTAACACAATACGGCAATATGCGTTCTTTTGAATTAAGGAGGTATTGTAGTCTAGAATTTTGAAAAAATCGATTTTTTTTTGCATATTCTTAAAGACTGAACCTTTAAGAATATAATATATTTTCCAAAGGAATTTTTAAAATTCCTATTATTTGCCGACTTATAGCTATTTTAGTGACGCAGCGTGCAAACCGGCTCTGCAGGAATGGCCAATTAACGAAGTGTAAGTAAGTAAATAAGTAAGCCTACAGTTGGACTCAAATCTTTAATCGCGTTTTTCTCGAAACTACTATTTTCAACACTTCTGACATGATTTCTCAATTTCTAATGAACCGATTAGCTTGAAATTTGGTGTGGACCTCCTTTATATATCTCTCTATGGTTGGAACTAGAATTATTAAAAAATTTTGATTTTTCTAATTTTTAAAAAATTTTGATCTTTGCCAAAAAAACGGGCAAAAAATTCAAACAGTCGCCATTTACTGAAAAAAAAAATTATATAGCCTACTTCAGACGATAGCATCCAAAGTGTTGGAATCGTGTCAGGAAGGGCGCACCCTTATTTTCAGCCCCCGTCACGCCATCACGCCGCAGTTAATCAAATTATCACAATTTTTTTTTTTTTTTTGTATTCCTAAAATAAGTGATAAAGAATTGGTTAGTAAAAATGTTCTTAGTTTTTTTTATTGGGCTTTAAAAAATGTCGTTAAGTAGCATTTCTAGGCTAGAATAGTCGGAGTATTTCAGTAGCACGGGGCACCTGTGAGCTAAAAATTTTGAGAAAAATTTGGGCACTAAAAATTTTGCAAATCAAACCAAAACTGTTCAAGCCCCTAGGAACCAAAATTTTATACCTATATTTGACTTTTTGCTGGAACTATTCGTCTGTGTGTGAGATATATTGAAATTCAGTGAAAATCCTTTCCTGATAGTAGTACGTCTGTGTGCTACAAATAGGTTAAATCGGGTCAATGCATCACTTAGCCCCCATATACTTAAAAGAAATATTTTCGAAGTTCCAGTCGGCTTTTTATCGCATATATCAGCCAATATGTGAGTGTATTTATTTATTCTAAATTTACTGCTGGTATGTTTCTGAAAAAATTTAGGCGACCCTAGTAGATGAAGTGGCTTATACATAAGCATGCAAAATCTGCAAAGTCACAAAGTAACGAAATTTTATCTTCGCAACTTCTACGCAGCGCAGAAATACGCTGTTATAGCTGAGTAAATATACACACATACACACACATATATATATATATATATATGTTCAACAAAATAACATACATATTTACTTAATATATAGTAATCCATCAACAGTGCGTTTACATATTCAGTTAATACAGAAGTCACCCTCTACGTACACAGTACGGATTCCATTAGCATACATATAATATATTTTGATATTGAGTGAAGATCATTGCTCCATAGATATTATTTAGTGCGTATTTTGTTCTTTGTGAAATATAAATGCATGCGCAATAACTTTACTTATCAGTGGAAAAAAACGAAAAAGAAAACTGCACTCGAAACTGTCTTCGATACGCCACTTTTCAGCGCGCTTTGTTTAAGCTTTGCGAGATTGTGAAACAGTTTACTAATGAAAGCACAAAAAATATGAGTTCAACTAAAGAATAGTATGTGATACCTCACTGAAGTGTGCAAATCTCCTTCAATTCAATCTCTCTATGATTATGCCAGTTTATGTCATTTATAGCACTTGCTTGTTTGATTCGCCACCCTCAAATACATGGCGATTCGAAGATATGTATGGAATATTAAAAAACAAACAATCAAAATCACCAAGTATCAAATTTAGCTTTTAAATAGTCACCCAAGATATCTCACGAAAAAAATCTAAAAGTGACCCCTCTTCGAAATGCTTTGAAGCCACCTCTACAGCTTATACATACATATATGAATATGTACATATAAAGACATAATTGTTTCTTATATGTACATACATATATTCTTTCTTCGCTATAATTTGCTAGTTTCGCGCGCTCCATTATTTCTAGTGCTTTAACAGGCTTTGCCCATTCACCTTTTATGGCGCTGCACAATTGCTGGTTTGACTTGATAAAAAAAATCCAATTAATTTTAGTGCAGCTCACCTATTTAGCTAGATTATTCTGAAAAGTGGTCAGACAAACAGTTCTTAAGTAGTGGCCTTAACAGAAAATGGCAAAAACAAAGATTAAGAACACTGCGAAGATGTGCAATTCCTGTCTTTCAACTTCTGGTTTGTGCTGGTCAAACAGGAAAATGGCTAATTATAGATGTATGTTTGTAGATTTTAATTATCTGTGGATGGTAAACCATCATTCGCTCTATAAGTTGAATTTATAGGCATTCACATAAGTATGCTCTTTTAAACATATGTAGGTACATATATATGTATGTAAGTATGTGTTTTCACTTTCCAGTTGTCGGTTTCAACAAATCAATTTCGAATTTCAAATCGATATCTGAAAAACTGAAGGTCTTGTTCGTGTATATATAGATGAATGTGAAAACGGCAAATCCCTTTCGATTTCTTAGCCCTTCTGCGATTCAATCACGTTTATCTGTATATGGTTGAGATAGACCCTCAAATTTTCTGAAATCGATCTTAAATTTTGCACATGTTATTTTCTAAACAAGAAGCTGCTGATTGGTCCAATACGACGATATCGGATCATTATACCATATATGCGCCATATGAACTGAACGCATAGAAGAATGTGATTGTATGAAGAGCTTTTTAGTTTGACAATATATCTTCAAGAAATTTGGTATGGATTATTATAAAGTATATATATAAATGATCAGTATGTTGAGCTGATTCGATTTAGCCATGTCCGTCTGTCTGTATGCCCGTCTGTCCGTCTGTGTGTATATATACGAACTAGTCCCTCAGTTTTTAAGATATCGTTTTGAAATTTTGCACAAACACCATTTTCTCTTCAAGAAGCTACTCATTTGTCGGAACTGCCGATATCGGACCACTATATAAACCATATAAACTGAACGATCGGAATCTAGTGCTGGTATGGAAAACTTTTGCATTTAATAAGATATATTCGCAAAATTTGGTATAGATTATTTTCTAAGACAATAATGTAATCTCTGAAAAAATTGTTCAGATMGGTTAACTATAACATATAGCTGCCATATAAACTGAACAATCGGAATCAGGTTCAAGTATGGAAAACTTTCGCATTTAACGTGGTATCTTCACGAAATTTGACTTGGATTACTGCTTAAGGTAATAATATAATCTCCGAAAAAAATTTTCAGATCGGATTACTATAGCGTATAGCTTCCATACAAACTGAACACATAATTACTAACAGAAATGCACCTGTGAAGGGTATTTAGCTTCGGTGCAACTGAAGCTAACGTTTTTTCTTGTTCTTGTTATTTTTTTAAAGTTTCGAATTCAGAAGTGGTACAAAATGTGCGTACGTCACGAGTAATATATAATACGTAATACGTAAAAAGAACGCACGTCACGAGTAGTATATGTGAACTATAAAAAATATGTGGATTAAACTTGTTTTTGCATTTTTTGATATCTTCATGAACTACTACACATTTGGTGAAATTACCATAAATGCAAACTAGTTCGCTTTCGTACAGAACAAAAAAACCTTTACAGCATTACAACATGATTCCCGCCCAACTCAGAGAAAACACTAATTTACAAATAAGCCTACGGTCTGAATATGAACCAGTCCGAAGGAGACCAGTCTTGTAAAAAATTATAAAATGCTTATAACATTAAATTATTAAAATCAAAAATCGTAATTTATATACTAATATTCTTCCCTTCCTTCTTTTTTAGCTCCATAATTGAACTTTTTTGCTTTGTCGAAAAAGTCTTTTCGCATTTCCAATCAAATTTCAACTGCTTTTTTTACATTTATAATATACTTTAATGAACCAAATACCATATGTACCACTTTGGTCGACCACTTTTTGCCATATTTCTGCTAGAGACATTATTCCATCAGTGTAAAACTTTTGTGGTGACGATTAAGATCGTCCTTTCGACCTTTGGTAAAAGTAAAAATGAGTTTACCTTACATTACACACTACTTGTTAAGTAGTTGTCAACTACTTGATTTCACTGCGTGGTTGGCATGATATGCGTAATGTAAACTTGTCATGCAAGAACGATTCTTGCTCGCTTTCTTTAGCTTGTCCGCCAGCTGCTTCACTGCTACCACAATATGGTACCACAATCATCATCACTTGCCCGCTTGGCAGCCATAAATGTTCCAATATTTGTTTAATTTTATTTTTGCGTCTTTTTATGCCACACCGGGAAAGCGTTTGCCGCTATTTTGCGGTTTGTGCTTTCAGTCAGCTTTCGTCGGTCAATGCAACAAGTCGCGGCAACATTTCACTCAGGCATAAGTGGCACTATTAACCATGGCAAAAAATCCGCTCGTCGCAGTGAAAAGTTAGAAGGTCAGCGGAGAAAAGTATCGGTGGCCAGAATATCAACGTTCAAAACGGCTGTTAGACCTGAGTTCACACTAATACAGTGGTATATTTCAAGCAATGCGTTGTCACGATTTTGTTGACTTATTTATTTTGCACTCAACTGTTGATTGGCGTTGCTATTGAGTACTTTTATCTATACAAACAAGTACTTTGATGCTTCCACATTTATGTGTTTGTTTGTGTTGTATAAGGTTGCTAATGTGTGCATATAGCATGGGTTCATTCAACTGCAACGAGTTAGCATGTTATCTTAGCGCTAATAAAACATTTCACCAACAACAACCGCAGTGATTAATTATTTTTGTACGTAAAAGTAATTTTCTTCGAATTTCTTTGTGTGATTTTCAGTGCTATATGGCACAAATGCATCGGCATATGAGAGTCAGCCTAGACGCTCATATGGGTAAGTACATAAGTAGATGGTATCATCACGTACATTTTTAAAGCAGGTCATAAATGACATGAATTTTAAATGTTTACAATACATTTAACCAATTATTTTATTTTTTTTGGTTGATATCATAAAGAGCCATATATTATATTGAGTTAATTTTAAAACATGCCAGACCAATGTACAAGACAATATACAGTATATCGGTATCGGGCTGGCAGCAAAAAAAAAATTATAAAGAGTTTGAGCAATTGTGTGTCTGAGTTCTTAAAATAGCCGCGACACAACACATATGTATACATGTGTTTAAAGATAACACTTTATATCCGAAAGTCAGTCTGAATTTGTATGGAATATAGGCGATAAAGTTCTATTATTAGCTGGCTCACCTAAGAAATTTTAACTCTGAATATCAATTATGAGTATATAATATCAATTATCAGTACATATATCCGCATCGATGAAGATATGTTTATTATTCGTTCCTAAATCCAGATGTTGCCATGGAAATGTGAAAACATAAAATATATTGCAAATTAATAAGTTTTCTTTAATAATGACATATTATTAGAATATGAAAATATTCAGTTCAAACGAATAATTAAGAAAGCTGAAAAAAATTTTCAACTCCAAGAATGGAAAATTAACAGCGAAAAAAAAAATATTGGGTAGTCGAAAAAGTCTTTTCGTATTTTATCATAGATGGCGTTGCAGTCGTATATCTCCAGTGCTCATTGTGTCATACTATATAATGTTGGAAAGGTGAGATCTTAAGCTTCATTTAAAAAATAAATAAATAATTAAATGCGGAGAAGTTGAAAAAAAGTTACCACTGTCCAAAATTAGTGAAAATAATGAAGAAATTCGCTTTATTTTGAAATTTTTGTATAAAAAAGAAAGAAAGCCACGCAAGCCATCAATGAAATTTGTGAAGTTTACGGAGAAGATGCTGTGTCAGTTCGTGTAGCTGGTTCGCTCGCTGCCGTTCAGGAAATTTTGATGTGAAAGATGCACCTTGTTCGATCTATCGTTGAAAAGTTCGATGAAATTTTGGAAAATATTGACCAGAGCCGTCACATAAGGAGCCATGACATTACTAAGGAACTTAACATTCATCATCAAACGGTTTTGAACCATTTAAAAAAGGATGGCTACAAAAAGCAACTGGGTACCACATGAATTGTGAAAAATTTAATGGACCGAATTAACATCTGCGATTTCTTGCTGAAACGAAATGAAATGGAATCATTTCTGAAGCGAATGGTAACAGGAGAAGAAAAGTAGATCAAACATGACATCAATGTACGAAAAAGATTATGGTCCAAGCGTGGTGAGCTCAACAAATGGTCGCAAAGCCAGAATTGCCGCCTTGAAAAGTTATTCTGAGTGTTTGGTGGGATTGGAAAGGAATCATGAACTATGAGCTGCTTCAGCCTGGTCGAACGATTGATTCTACATTTTACTGTCAACTACTGATGAGATTTAAGCAAGCAATCCATAAAATCGACCAGAACTGATCAACAGAAAGTGTTTCGTCTTCTATTAGGACAACGCTAAATCACACACATCTTTGATGACTCGGTAAAAACTGGAAGAGCTTGGCTTTAAAGTTTTGATGCATCCACCATACAGCCCTGACCTTGCACCAACGAACTACCATTTGTTTTACTCAATGCAGAACTCTCTTAATGGAGTAAAGTTGGCTTCAAGAGAAGCCTGTGAAAATTACTAGTCGCAGTTTTTCGCCGAGAAACCAGAAAACTCTTATACTGATGGAATAAGGTCTCCCCCGAAAAAATGTCAAAAACTGGGCGACCAAAATGGTGCATATGATATTTGGTTCATTAAAGTGCATTATAAATAAAAATAAGTTGAAGTTTGATTAGAAATACGAAAAGACTTTTTCGACTACCCTACAAGTTTATTTAACTTACTCTTATATAACCGGTTAATTAACAAAAGCGCAACCAGAGATTATCTGTTTATAAGTGTTTATCAGATTTTAAAGCGAAACTTTTAAACCTAACCGAAACACTTTTGCCGATGTGACGAAAAGGTCTTATAAAGGATTTTCCAACAAGAAAGCCATGATCTGAAAACTAAATAAGACACCCAAATTGAATAAAAGGTCGGCCAAGTGATTACTTTTTTGATTCATAGTGGATCAAAATAGGCAAATAAGCACACAGTAAAATATTTATGCTTGAATTATAATAACAAATCACTTTGCAATAAAATATTTCGCCTCACTGTTTGAAATGAAGTGAAGTGCAATAAAAAGTGCACACAGACAGCCGTAAATTATGCCAAACTTTCCCATTGCCAAAGTTCGTGCCTTTACACACATATGCCTTATCTATATACATACATACAGTTGTCCACAAAAAAATAGGAGTGACCACATGAGAAAAACGATTTTTTTAATTTTCTTTAAGAAAAGAGTTTTTTTTTCAAAATTTT
>NW_017536786.1:80673-91631 GCF_001853355.1 Bactrocera latifrons | reverse complement strand
TATGTGCTATATTACAATTCAAAGTATATATGAATTTATATATATGTATATCGTACATATGTACATATGAACGTGAATTTAACGCTACACAAATTATGCGCCATTTGTTCGCTTTCCACGCCCCGGCGATTAAAAGTACTTCAGAAGTTGATTGGCTCTTTAAGTCACAAAAAATGTTTCACTCATGCGAACTCACACAAATTCTGCTTTTCACCGCTTTGTGGAAAGTGGAAAATATCTGTGTGTTTCCGACACAGAAAATATGCCATACATACATGTATAATAAATATGTACAAGTATGAATAAATATGTATCAGTTTATGTTTGTATATCTATATCCTCCACTATTGTTTACTGCTCAACGCCAAAGTCAAAGCGAACGCAACAACAATTTCCCGCCAAGCGTTTCTAAAACTTTTACAAGCATGTTGGCTATCCACTACATACTTTGTACGAGTGTGTGTGTTTGCAATAAATGCCACTCAAAATAGTGGTGTTTGCCAAGGCGGAATTGGATGTGAGTGAGTGGGTTGAGTGGTGCGCACAAGTGGCACGCTTGTTGCATGCAACATCACTTTTATTGAAAGGTGCATCAAAAGCACAGACGAAGACAACTATAAAAGCAACCGGCAAATTTACTATTTATTCACACATACACTTTCATATACAAGCTGACTTTTTGTTTGCAAAATTATTAGTTTCCATTTCCTCAGTTTAGCTCAGCTTCAAAAAAAAGTACTCAATTATGAGTAATGAATAACTGTGTGTAACGTTAGCCGGCTTTTTGAACACGTTTAGTTTCGTGTGCTGAGTAAGCTGAGAGAGCGCGTGAGTTTTATTTCACGTTTGTGCGCAATTTTACAAACAGTGTAAGTCAAAAGTAATGGTACCGAGCTGAGTTAGTAATTACGAAGCTATCAAAAAGCTGAAAATTTATATAAAGTATAGTAAACATTAAAACTTAGTCAACAAATTTATTAATAATGAAAGAGTGATAACTTTTGAAGTGAAAAATGTTTAGAAAATATATATTAAAACGAAAAAAATCTAGGACAAAGTTTAAATTAATGAAAGAGTACAAAAGCTTAGACTGAAAATTCTTAAAGCTATATATCCTTACCAAACAGTGGACTTAGTTTTGCAAGATTATCAGTCGAAAAATGTTGCAGTAGACAGGTTACCACCAAAGGTACGTTGGGTTGAATTAAGATGTCGATCCTAGCAAATGTAACCTCTAGCAGAAAACTTCGGTTGACGAAATATCTTCAGAAACTTGGTATGATTTATTACCTAAGGCAATGGGGCAACCCCCGAAGAAATAGGTGCAGTTTGGATCATTGCAGAATATAGTTACCACACAAACTGACCCATCAAAATCAAGTTCTTGTAAGTATTAAAGGGTGATCCATTTCGAGGTTCCGCAATTTTTTAAATAAAAAGCACAGTAACTTTAATTTTATCCATTAATTATCATTCCAAACAACATTATTTGGCATTTATTTTTTGAAGAGTATCTCTTTTAAATGTTAGCCTCGGCTATATCTCAGATGGTCCATTCGTTGAGTCCAGTTTGCAAATGACACGCGTATGTTTTGCTCCAAGGCCTGAATCGCAATGCAACTGTCTGCATAGACTTTACATATCCCCACAGGAAAAAGTCTAACGGTGTGCTGTCACAAGATCTTTGCGGCGGACCAAAACTTCGGCTACACACCGAAGTGTTCTCTCAACAAATCCATTGATAGATGCGTGGTGTGGAAAGTGGCGCCGTCTTCTTGAAACCAAATGCCGCGGAATCAATTTTAGACACCAACTAGTCAGTTATCCTGGCGCGATAACGGTCGATGGTGCCACCGTCCCACATACTTTACCAAACCGTCGTATTTTCTGGATGAAATGGCAGCTCTTGAATGTCTTTAACTTACTCTTCGTCCCAAATGCGGTAATTTTGCTTGCTTACATACCCACTGAGACAGTAATGGGCCTCATCGATGACCAAAATTTTCCTCGAAAACATCGGATCTTTTGGGAACTTTTCCAGAGCCCACAGAACAAAGCGATGTCGCTTGGGAATATTAAATGGCTTCAGTTCTTGCACAAGTTGTATTTTGTATGCTATTAATTTAAGGTCTCGACGTAAAATGCGCCAAGTCGTTCCGTACAGTAGTCCAAGTAGTCTTCAAGATATTTTGCATAAAATTGGAAATATCTACACATTATTCATGTTCTTATCTATCTTTTTAAAGTCTTATACAAAATCATATTTATATGCGAACAACTATAGTGGTAATATACATATGTACATACCCGTATAATATACAATAGAATTAGTTCCTACTCATAATTGATTCCTTTCTAATTATTCCTACACAGAAACTTTAATTACTCTCGAAGGTATGTGAAACTGTTGTTTATAATTTAGAAAAGGTTTCTGCAGACAAGGAATGTAGAATTGTTCTCAGCATACTCACATATACCTACATCACAACATACATATTTAATAATTGAATTTAAATGACGCAGAAAGTTGTAAGTGGAGCGTTTGAATTTGCCACTTTGCAAAGTTTTGCAACAATTTATGGACTTTTACTCAATATAAGCTTGTCTTTGTTATCTTTTGCTTTTGTTTACTAGCATATTCTTATTACGTTTTTCATTGTTTAGCAGTTTCTTATTCTCAATTGAGTCAGCGTTCACTGATAATAAATACGCGCTGTCTCATTGCATGCTCTCAATCTGTGACTTAGAACGCACAGTGCAACGCGCATCATATCTACAAAATGCGGATGTGAGTATTCTGCGAATGCGAAAAGAACACGCTCTAGTGACTTTCCGTTTTTTTTTTTTGCCAGAAAATAATTTGATAAACCATATGTATATGCTTTATTGAAGTAAGGCGCTCTATGTCGTGTTTAAGTCATATTATGTGTGCATATCTATATATATGAGTGTATGTATGTATTCTAATGTATATATTTCAAGTGTACAATAGATAGCACAACCCAGCAATAAATTGCCAAAGACGGCAAAAAAAATTAGTACTCAATTCAATGCTACCCAAATAACATTCTCTTCGAATTATCTTGTTGTGGAGAGTAAAAAATCTTTATAGAACTGTGATCTTTAAAGAGAAGAATGGTTATTTTGCACATTTTTTCACAAATCGACTCTACGTTTTTACTTAAAAACTGTATGTATACGAAGGTAGTTACAAAGTGGTCTTAAAGAAATCGTCTTGGACTAGTTACCTGTAGAGCCCTTACTTAAATTTGAGGAAGATAAAAGACATAAGCAAAGAACAACCTTGTGCTAAAATTCAGAAGCATAAAATCGGTTTCTACTCATCCTTAAGCTTAAGGATAAAATCGAGATTATTTTTTCAGAATTCTATATTTGAAATATTCAATAATTGTAATTGGACTGAGTCGATTATTGATCGATTAAATTTATTGAACCAATCATTATATTAAATGCATCACGGAAGGCATTCTACGGAATAGCCTTGAGAACCGAGGTGCATGCTGCTTGCATCCCCTCTGTCGTCTCAAAATGCTTGACTTTCATCAGCCTATTCAGTCAAGGAAACAAAAAAATTCCAGGGGCCACATTTGGGCTATAGGAAGGCTGCGCAAGCTTTGGAATGGCGGCCTTGTTTAGGTAGCTGTTCACAAATAAGTGAGTGTGAGCCGGGGCGTTGTCGTGGTAAAAGTTCCAATCGGCTGCGATGTCTTGTCGCACCCAATTGATCCTGCGGTTGTATCTCTTGAGGACTTCCACGTAAAACTTGCCATTGACGGTTTGTCCAGGATCAACAAATTCATGATGGACGATGTCATTGATGTCAAAAAAGACAATGAGCAACATTTTCACTTTGAATTTACTCATTCTTCCCTTTTTTGGGCGAGGAGGTGACGGCGGTGCCCCTCGGAAGATTGCCTCTTTGTCTCAGGGTCATCCTCAAGGAGCCATGGCTGGTCACCTGTGTACGTTATTCAAAAATTGGGGATCACTTTCACATAAATATGTTCAAATTTTCTACGCACACTTCCACCCGCTTTCGGCTTGCACCACTCACAGAAACATGTCGATGTTAGTCCTGGCTCTCCATGTGCTCGTAGAGAGAAAGTTAAAAGAAATTGTGGAAAGATCGACCCTTTTTTTTTTTTGTTTTTTGATTATCCGCCGTTTTATACATTTTTTTCTCAGTTTTGCAAGCATAATGTGATAACGATATTAGCAGTAATCAAGAACAAGCGTAGAAAACATATCCACAAAGACACGGCAGTTCTTGCTCTCTTGCTGACAATGTATAACAATATTTAAGAACAATGAAAGTGAGGAGTTTCAACAGGGGAAGTTTAAATAAAACATTCTGTCAGCGCCTTCAATAAATAGATCGAAGAAAGCGACTCAAAAATAAATATTTCAACTAATCAGTGATCTCAGCGCACTTTAGGAGGATTTGCTTGGTTGCTTCATTTTCTTCAGTAAAAGCAATCGAAAACAAAACTTGCTTTTCAATAAAATATTCTTGATGAATGCTATATTTAAAAACAGGACCCTGCGCTCACGTTGACTGGGTAATCACAAATACTTACTACTTGCCATTGTTGTTGTAATTACGGTTCCCATTTGTCAGCTATTGCCGGCACAGCCACAGCTGCCGCTATCGCTTCAATTGACAGTTGGAAAGCAAACTTTTCAGTTTGGTTCTTCAACGCGCAACGAGCGAACGCGTCTAACTCAAAGCGCCGTTTGAGCGCCCGTTCAATCACACGACCACCGATCCACCAAACGTTCTCGGCGACCGATAATAAATTGATACGCGCAACAGTCAATATTTTAATCGTAACAGTACGCCCAGCGCGTTGTGTCCCAAATCGTGCCTCTTCTTCTTACATGTTGCATACGTAATATAATACATATACTATATACTTGTGATTTGTTTCCGTGTTTCATATATACAAAAGCAAATATATTTATATAAATTATTATAAATGAAGTGATAAGAGATCGTAACTAAATAGACTGACGCTGAAATGATTAATAAAGGTATTTATCGCCTAAATGTATGTTTGTATTTCGTAACGAATTCGGCTTAAGTATTGCTCTAGTGGATTATTGAAATGTGTTCCCCTATCGCCAGTTAGAATTAGAGTGTTTGCAGCTCTTCTTAGTGCAGTGTGTACTTATAAAAATTATTGTGATCGTCGCTGTTCTCGAGTCACTACGATTTCTTTACAAAGTGCTGTTAATAGGCTTCCCAGTGTTTGTATGTATGTGTATTGGAATGAACCGAAATTTCAGCCCAAAAATTAGTTTATGCATGATGTTTTTACACATGACTTTATGTGTGTGAGGAGGTATTAAACTATCTTAATACAGAGCCAGTGCCCTTTGAGGCGGTTGTATGCTTCAAATGGAATTTGCTCAATGAATTAAACTAATTAAGTCAAATAGTGAATGGAAAAATGTTTATTTGAGTTTTATATGAGTGACGTTTTTTTGATAAAGATTAATATATACTTACATTTATATTCCTTTACTCTCGCTAGGTTAATAATATCCGTCAATATTAAATGAAATATGTTTAATTATTTCTTGTTCGAAAATTTTGCCTCTTAGAATTCATTTCGAAGTAACTAAGTAATTTTATGTATTGTAAATAATTGAAAGCGTAGGTTAAAGTCAATGCTGAATTCCATGGTGAAATGCAAGTGATTTGAAAACATTTATTCCACGCTGGTGGCATTTTCACAAACTCATTTGAACAGCGGACATTAGGGTGTTAATTTCTCTGCTTATACCATGATCAGAAGATCCCCTAATTGAGCAATATATTATCCATTTTATACACTCGAAAATTTTCCCAAACAAAAAAGAGTGCTTCTTAGATAGACCCCCTATAGATCCGCTTCTATATATGTATGTATATGGTATATAGTTATGTTAGATAGATAAAAAATTAGTTTAGCACTGCGACCCTAGCTCTAGAGGCATTGTACCCTCCCCTCTGTCATAACCACTCACAAGCCACAGCACATTTATAAATTCGAGTATACTGCTATTCCATTGAGGTGATGTGATCCCTCGTCAGAAACATGAAAAACATGAATCCAAGAGCCTTAATCCTACAACTGCAGCCTGCTGTACAGTCTATCAACAGGTGCTCGAAAGTCTCCGGCTCAACGTCGAAGAACCGACAGTTTGCTCAAAAGGCTGGATCCAAGTTCGGCATAACCCTTGTGGCTTGATACCCAGTTAATCTCATAAACAGAGATCGCTTTAAGTGTCGTTTTGCTATCGCTGAGCATGGCAATACTTTCGTTGCGATAGTTGCGTTGGTGGCTTATGTCAATACACCAACTTATAGCAAAGACTTGTGCTTGGAAGATGCTCGGAAAATGTCCTACAGGCATGGGGAGTTTCGTACGTACTCCTGCGACTCCTTCAGCAATTACTGCCAAAGTTTTTAAGCCGCCGATGTATCACTCAAGTCGAGAGTGGAATCATTCCATTCAGCATTGCTGCTAAGGGTAACTTTAGACTTCCTTTTGAAATTGATCATTTTGTTAAAGCTAACGGCCTTAAGGCCTTAATTTTTTGGGAAGAGATTTCCTCTGCCTTCAGTTTCCATTTGAAGCATTGTGTGTTTCGCTGCTCGACTATGTATTACATAAAGCGGTATGAATTCCATCAGGACCTCCAGTGCTGGAGCTCACGTTTCAGCTTCGATAATTGCAGTCTTATCGGAGTCTGTGATGAGACTATTTCGAAAATTATTACTGTACATATTATTTTATTTCACTCCCAACACCTATTTCGCTCACTACTTCCTTGCGTTTTTGAAAACATGGCGGGTATGGAGCGATTTCGGCGGAACGAACCGCCTTATTGCGCATTTACAGTAATGTAACAGTTTCATTGAGGTTTTTTCAAGGAAAATATGTCAAGTATAGCTCAGCCGATGTTGCGACACACGTATTGCATGACATTTACACACTAATAAGGCACTTGTTTTCACACAATAACTAAATCACTCTACTAAGCGGTGAAAAGGTGTAAATTTAATTTACAAATACTTTCACGAAATTGAAGTGATTTCGATTTGCTTCATTTTCATTTAATTGTCTTTCCAAATATTGTGAGTGAAGTATGAGCTATTCTATGTTTTCAAAATATTATGCTATTAGTTAACAGAAAACGCGGATAGCAACTCGGAAGAGCGCTAGGAAAATAAAAGTTATTCTAGTATTCATTAAAGGCGACATCGAACCGCGAAAGCCTCAATAACTAAATGTGAACACATGAATTTCTATTGTATATAAGTATAAGTAATATGTGCACAGATAAGTTAACAGTAAACAAATACAACAAAGTACACATCGTAAAGTCAGCGAGAATAAAAACAAAACCTACGCGGCGATAATTAGCAACGTGCAAACACGAAAATCGGGAATCATATATATTCTTATGGCTCGCAGCAAATAAACTTAATGATATATAAGTGTTTTATAGTTTTCGTATTCCTACTAGATGTGTGTGTACTTAAATGGTATTTCGCAGCTATTTGAATAAACACCCGAGCTGCCGAAATTCTCCGGCATGAAATAATACAGAACTTGTCTTTCGTTTCATAGTTTGCTCATTTTTATTGGAAAAAAATCATAAATAATAACTTATTGAATGCTAAAACAGCATCCCGTCAAAATAAACGAGTAATTAGTTTTGAAAATACAAAATACATATGTACATATAAACGATTAATCAAAAGAGCAATGTTTACGCCGGAAGATGACGAAATATTGATGAAATGCAAACTAGAATGTGAAACGATAAAAAAAAACGTATTTGTATATGGACATATTCCAAAATTATTTTTAATGTAGGTTTAAAAAAATAAGAAAGAATTTCTAGCGCTGCATGCACACAGAGACATTTTCGTAGTTCATTATCGTCAAACGATTTTTTTGGTGTTTTTCATTACAGGATCATCCAAAGTGAAAAAATACGTGTTTTAGTTGAAACCTTAACTTGGACGAAGAAAAAACTGAAAATTGGGTTATTGGCTTACATTTAAAAAAAATTAAAATTTCGCGAAATTTTTTTCAAATACTTGTAATCGAAAAAATCCTTCGTCCATATTTTTAAGAACTGTATTTCAAAGACCTAAAATTTCATGAAGGTCGTTTGTGCAGTTGCCGAGAAATTCTGCCAACAGATTTCAAAAACACAGTTTCGAGAAAAACTCGTTTAAAGACGAGGCGCACAAGCTCTCTAGGCTATAGCTCCGAAACTATTACTCGGATCAACTTAAAAATTTAGTTCAATATTCCACAGGTGTTTTAAAATGTAATAAGACAATAAAAATAATTCAATTCTTTGAAACCTCTAAGGTCATGTAACCCCTTCACAAAGAGCGTATTTTAACAAACAATAATTTTTTTATTAATTTCTCAACTTCGAATTTAATTCGTATCAGCTTAAGTTTTTCCAATTTTAGCACAAATTTTAGCTTAGTGTCTTCCACTTTTTTCCTTCTTTCATAATCCACAGAGCTTCAAACAGTCGCAATAAAAGTTGCCATGTGTGAACCCAGCATAATAGGAATGCCTTTTTTGCCGATATGCGGGCTGATTGATTAATTGTAGCTATTGAGATACAGAAATTTTGCGTAGGCTTAAATTTTTTACGCCCCTTTCTTCTGCTTATTAAATTTTATTACGATTTATGATTTTGAATCCTTAATACGTATTTAATTTTGTATTTAACAATATAAATATATTCATATTATAATTTATTATAATTTTTTACAACTGATTTCTGATTACAGTATCCTTTTAATCCTACCAAGATCTTTTTCGGTGACTATCGACCTATGAAGCCATTTGAGCTGGTTCGTCTTATTTTGGACCTTGTTCTCTTGTCCTTCGCATTCTTGTAGACAACACACACATCGTCGTCAGTACCAATGCGCTTCAAAAATGTATTACTCCTTGGCATTTTGATAAGCCAATCACCGTCCTTAATGGGACGAAGCAAATTACGTTCTGGAAAAACATGAGAAACCCATTTGTCAAGCCTCAAAATGCATCCTAAATGTATCTTGTGCTTGTAAACGAGTTGTTATTCGACGATTTCATCAACCAACGTATCTTATTTTATTCACATCGGCTTCAAGAAACCTTCCAGAAGATCGAAATTGTCGAAACCAATTTTTGCATTGGCGATCGGTCAACACATAATTTTCGCCTTGCTGGAACGCATTTTTTATATTTTCTTCACACAAAAACTATTCTACAAAATTTAAGAAATTTTTTTACAAATAAGCTTTATTATATCAGCTGTTCAAATATATAACAGTAAACCGGTTATGCGTGAAGTTGGCTGCAAAAAAGTGCAATAAGTTCAGCTGTTGTCATCAAACGAAATTGCTTAGTGAACATCCCATTAGAATAATAAATATATTTTCCATATTTAAAGAAAAGTTGTAACTTGTCATTTGCAAATTTTAAGTCATTCATTTCACCCGCCTTGATATTTGTGCACTATCATGCATCATGACCGCCTCCTCTATGGCAGCAAACAACTACTCCAGCAAGTATAATTGCTGCTCTTGAAATGCTCACGAAACTAATCAGTCACAGGTAGATATCCGAGGATGAATAGAAATATACAGTATGCATGTGTGTGTGTGTGTGTGTCGCAAAATAGCATTTTCCGCCTGCACGCGTGACAATCCATAGCTAATATTATTAATAATATGCAAGTTGTCAGAAACAAAGTAAGCTCATATACTTGTGCACGAGTTACACTAATTACTGTTGTTTAAGTCACTTGAAAAAATCATTTATATATTTATATTACTATATACACATATGTACATGTATACTCCATACATATTTTTGCACTGGTGTGTTTTCGTTTAGAAAGAGCCAGTGAACTCATTAAAAAAGCTTGAGTGAATAAATAAAAATGAAAACGATTAAACTAAAAAAATGGCGATAACGACAAAAAACTCTAGCCTAACGTTTACAGATGATTAGTTGGGTACCGAAGCACCCATTAAAAGAATAACTTATATATACATTGTTACGAGTTTAATAATTTTTTTAATATTTTCAACACAATTATTAATCATCAAGACTGGGTGTTAATAGCCAATGAATCTCATTCCTCTAATTGTCTCCCACTTGTGTGTATGTGCAAAACAATAATTACGAATTATTGAACAATGTACCCGGATCTGTTGATTTCTTGGACTTGTAGATCGGCAAAAGATTAAGCCATACGCATATATGCAAGAGAGCTCTTCTTTAATACTTAGGTTAGGTTAAATTATACTCACCGGCTGTCGCGCCAAGCATATACCTGCTGGTGCTTAGTATTGCTTGATGGAAGCGCTGTTTAATTCGAACAGAAGTATACTGAAGCTACTAAACATATACTATGAGACGAGTTCTAGATAATGCTGGACAAAAACATAGGAGGTAGTAAGGCGTCTCTCATATTTGCTTTCCTGCACTCTCTGCTTGTTTTTTAAATAACTAAATTAACGCCTGCAAACAAGTAAAATACATACTTTATATAGTAGATAGAAAGACATAAAAGCTTTTCACATTTGGCAACTTTAATATTGAACAACTTTCCTTCAAAAATCGACGTTATCTATACTTATCTTGACTGGCTTGAGCTACAATGTAATGATACTCTTAGAAAATATTGGGTCGTTGAAAAAGTATTTTCGTATTTCTAATCAAACTTCAAAATGTATAAAAATACTTATAATAATAAATAAATAAATAAACAAGTAAGGAAGGGCTAAGTTCGGGTGTCACCGAACATTTTATACTCTCGCATGATAAAGTGATAATCGAGATTTCAGGTGTGGTTGTGAACCGATTTCACCCATATTTGGTACATGTCATCACGGTGTTAAGAAAATGTTATATACCGAA
>NW_017536786.1:39920-80651 GCF_001853355.1 Bactrocera latifrons | reverse complement strand
TCTCTTTAGCAACTTTGTTGCGAGAGTATAAAAATATGTACCATTTTGGTCCACCACTTTTTGTAGATTTCCGCTAGAAACTGAGAGATGATGAACGTTAAGTTCCTTAGCGATGTCATGGCAGCTTATGTGATGGTCCTAGTCAATATTTTCCATAATTTCACCGACTTTTTCAACAATAGGTCGATCATTTTTTTTTTTTTTTTTTTTTTTTTTTTTTTTTTTTTTTTTTTTTTTTTTTTTTTTTTTTTTTTTTTTTTTTTTTGTTAAATTAAGCTTAGGGTCTCACCTTTCCAACGCTATATGGTATGACACAATGTGATTGGTAGCACTGGAGATATACGACTGCAAAGACATCTATTGACAGAATATGAAAATACTTTTCCGACTACACAATATATGCTTAATATAGTAGACAGGAAGACATAAAATTTTTCATACTTGGTAACCCTAATCATGGACACTTTTTTTCATCCGAAAGTGGGCTACACTGTAATTCGGTCGCATGCGAATTTAATCAGTTTTACTTGCTTATGTTTAAAATACAATAAATGATTAAACAGAATGACAGTCATTATTATTTATACAAAATATTTTTAGACATGAACACAAGTTGTTTTGGCTTTAAAATTTAATGCCAAAAGGTAATTAGATTCCTTAGAGGAAAGAGAAGTGGGAAGTCACTTTTACAAGCACTTATAGCTTACGTTAGTAATGTAATATTAACTAATGGAATGGAAATGGCTTTCCGTGAATACGTTTAAATTACATTCACGTGAAAACATTAGCAAAAAGCACTAAAATATTCTAAAACATGCTGTGCTTGGCAGCTCTCTGCTACCCACACATATGGTTGTGTTGAAGAAAGTTGAATTTATGCGCCACAATATGCAAATTGACGAGCTATCTGATTGATAATATAACGAATAATTACAATATTGAACTGATTCAGTGAAAGGCCTAATTAAATCCATTAAATTAACGACTGCAACTACATCACTATTATATTAATTATCGCTATGTGTGTGGAACATGGGAGTAATTTTAACAAAATTAAATTTTTATAACAAGCTAAAGGCAAGTTTGTTGTGAAATTATACTAATTATCGATTGCCCTCAAGCTCGCTAKTATTAAATGGCAAATATGGGTTTAGAAGCATTCCTGAGATCTCGTTACAATATAATRTAGGCAAGTAAAGTTCGCGTTATTATGAAGCATACAGCAAAGAGTTGCTTGCTCCTTATTCAGTTCTTAGAAAGGGTTTAGACACACTCCAGTAAGCAGCAACAGCTCAAGTGATCTTAAAAGCTGTGTCGTGACTTCACTTCATAGAAATACCACATATTATAAATTAATAACTAAATAGCAATAAAGATTAAGAAGCTTTTAAATAATTAGGATTTAAGTAATTTTTCATTACTCGTGTAAATAATCGTAAAAATATGTGMTAATTACTTGTGAAAATAATATAATTTTTTACTATAAAAGATTCGCTTTTTGCGTTTTATATTTTRCATGTGGACACGTGCGTGACAATGTTGTGAAAAAAATCTGAAAGCAATGTGTGTGAAAACGCAAGCTGAAATACGCAAAATGGGCGGCGATTAATGCCATTGTTTTTAGTTTAGCGTAAAATGTCAAATTTATGCCGCTTGCCTGTCAACGCAGGAGGCCTCGCATGAGCTGCCCGTCGTATGAGTAACATTTTATTATAAACATACACATGTATATCACACAGACGAGCGAATGCTAATGCATTTATGCATGTGTTTTAGAAAAATTATTTAAATGCTTTTGCAAGCATTTGTTGTTGCTTTTTGTTGCAATTAAATATATTTCTCCTATAAAAAGTTAAAAGCGTGAATGCGCCGCAATGCCAGTTCAACGAACTGAGTTAGAGCAAACGACATGACAGCTGCTCTAATTTCCCATCTAATATATATTTAAAATATATATATATATATTACATACATATGTATGTATAAGTGCGTTCTCAGACAAACTGTCGTTACTATTGTTGCAATTATGTTGTCTTTAATCATTTGTAAAACGAATCTTATTATTATTTATAATAACTTCAGTTAATTACATATGTACAGTGTTGCGCAAAACATGTGTAATTTGAAATTAGTCAAGTATTTTTTGTTTTTTGTTTTTTTGTATGAACGATAAATTCAAATTTATTTTTATTGAAGAATGTTCTTTAGTAGAAAACAAAAAGAATTCAATTTAAGGATTTAGAAAACGTCAATTTTTGGGAATTTCAAATAAAAAAATTGACTTATCGATAGTTTTTAAGTTTTCAAGGTATATTTATACATATTTCAAGACTACACAGAAAAATGTTGTTTTGAGAAAAACGTGTTTAAAGTTGAACTGTAGTTGAGACTGATTGAACTGAGCGGCAACATTTTAGAAAGATGTAACTCAAAAACTATTTTAGAGATTTGTAATTTTAGTCTATTATTCAGAAAGGAATAAACTATGTAAATCTAAAAAAAAAAAATTAATTTTACAAAATTTCTCACTAGGTTTGAACCTCAATCGTAAAAATGTGCGAAAATATTTTTTTATTCTTCTTCGTTCTCTTTACTGGCGAAGACAGCAGCCCGCCAGTTCTTCTTTTCGCTATTTGGCGCAAATTTGAAATACGAAGTGCACCCAGGTCCTTCTCCAGCCGATTTCTATAACGGATTGGTGTTTCTCTTGCTATGCCTCCAGTGCGGTTCTTTTCCTCCTGATCTCTCCAAAGCAGTGGAGGTCTTTCGCTTCAACTGCGTCTACCGGCAGGTACTGAATCGAAAACCTTCAAAACGGAAATGTGGCTAATGTAGACGCTGTCTCATAATTCGAGGAACTTTGTCAATGTCGCCGAATATCTCGTACAGCTCGTCGTTGTTTCGACTGCGGTACTTGCTTTTGCCAAAGCGCAAGGACCAAAAATCTTCCGCAAAGCCTTTCTCTCAAACACTCCTAAGGCCGACTCACCAAATGATGTTATTGCCCACGCCTCCGCATCATATAGCAGGACGGGAATGTTGAGGGACATGTAGAGTTAGGTCTTTGTTTGTCGAAAGAGGACTTTACTTTTTACAAATTCCTACTAATTTCTATTCGAACCTCATCATAGTCGATCAATGAAACATCAATTATATCGTCATCGAATGGGGAATCGTGCTCTCCATCTTCATATGTTACACTTTCAATCCCGTTAAGCAGGCTGGAGAAGTGTTCCCTTCATGACTGCAGTTTGCTCTGAACATCAGCCACTAGATCACCACTTTGGGTTCCACAACAGCATGTTCCGGTCTTGAAACCTTCCGTCGAATTTTCGAGCATTACCCTTGCTTTCTTTGTCTGCATAAAGTGTCTCGCTTACCTCTTCAACTCTCGGCAGCTATACCACTCCGCTCGTGGTAAGTGGTCATTCGCAACAGTGCGAGATAGGCTGCACGCTTTCTGCGATACAGTCCTAATTTTACCAACTATTCTTTCGAGCTTTACAAAAACGAGTGGTTTTGCTTACATTTTCTTATTCAATAAACTTTTACATCGACATGTGGAAAAAATGTGCTGCTAAAAATATTTGAGTATATATTTGAATATGGCATATTCAAAAAGTTTTTTTTTTATTTTTTTGCGAATTCTTATGTAGTGAACTTTAAATGTTTTAACAATTGTAATAAGAATTAGCGCCCTTTTCAATTTTAGATCGCTGAAGTGAGCGCTCGCTGACGGCGAACTTTAATTGCTGCTTACATACATATATTCCACAGATTTTCTATCAAGCAATAACTTATGATAATTCTTAGAAAATTATAGAAATTAACATTTTTTTCAATTAATCGCAATCTGGCTCCACATATGTACATATATAAACATGACAAACACTGAGTCATCCAATATTGAAAACCGCTAAATCTGCTCTTCTTACAGTGTCTAAATTTGTGCAATAAAAAGGCCGCCGTAAAGCAGGCTCAGCGAATTGGCGCAATCATCATCGCAACACAGCCGTTGGCGCAAATTATGACAAAACCTATAGAGACACACAAACAAACATACATTTCAAACAGCTACCAGAAAAGTGGCAAACATTTAAGCGCACACAAACACACACATGCGAGTATGACGTAGATGCATGTGAGTAAGCGTTTCGCAAAGTAACGAAAATCAAGCGTGTTAGTGACAACAACAACAATACTAAGCAGCTCGAGAGTCACCAGCGCAGAAGTCGCGTTTTAGAGTGCAATCGTTGCAAACAAGACAACAACAACAACAGCATCAACCACAAAATAATAACCACTAACGGCATAACAACAAACACGTTCCCCACAAAGCCAAAACCCAGAAACTAGGATGGATTCGACAACAGATACCGGCTGCAGCGACTCGTACAACAGTTACGGTAAATCACACTCCAGCGACACTTCGCTCAGCTACGCCAGCGACATAAATGCGATCAGTGTGGATTTGGGCGATGGCGATAATATCTCATGCAGTGGCCTAAAGTATCTGCCAACTTGGCCGGCGATTAATTTGCAATTTCGGGACTTAAGCTACGAGGTCTACGATGTACACACGAAGGGTGAGTTCTCAGATGCATTTAGTTAGGAATAGAGAAATTATATACCTCTCTCCCTCTCTCTATCTCTCTTCTCTCGGCTAACGATCTGGGCTTTCTCGCTTCCAGAACCTTAAGAACTAGAATGAGCGTACACTTCTTCAGTTTTTTAGATTTTGCATTTTGGATTTCTTAATTAGGTAGATGGTCTGTCGATGTAAACTTGCGGCCAGTTGTTGCTCAATTTTACATTGCTTAAGGTATAGGTTACCCTAAAAAGTATTTTTAAACACCGTACAGATCGGCCATGCCTTAGTGACTTTTGACAAGAAAACCTTTCCTTTCACAACACAACCCAACAACACATAAAACATGTGCACTGTCACTCTAAAGCTGACCTAATAACTTCAAAGTCCCTTCACTCCCAAGTCGCAAAGCAAACGTATTGGCGATTACAACAAGACTATAAAATGAAAACGAGTGAGTCAGTAGTAATTACGGGGGCAAAGTAGCGACTAAAATAGTAACCACTGCATGTTTGGATGATTACATCTCAAGTATCACTGGTTGCATACTGCTGCACCTGTTCCTACATATCTACACTATATACAGAGGCATGGGAATGTTACTTTAGTCATGTAGGCGAAACTTTGGCTGACGCCGCATGAGTAATTAGTGCGAGTGCAAATGGAAGCAGATAATAAACTGATAATTTTTCACGGCAAACACAAAGGCTCTAACTACATGCTGATTACAATGTAGAGCTTAGTAATTGCAGAGACATTACATTGATGACCCTGCTAAAATAGAGATACGATAAAATAGAGATTGTTGTAGTTTGATTCTGCCTTAGGTCAGCTGGTGACGTCAATATACACTGGATTTTACAAACACTTTGACTCGACATACCTAAAGAAAATGTTTGAGGTTGTGGGTTATATAATTAAAAGGCGTTGATAAAATAATAGCGGAGCCTAAATAATTATCCGAGCGTGTTTGAAATCAAGTTTGGCTTGAGTAGCTCATGTTTTATTTTAAACATTGATGTTTCAATCGGCAAACTCCAATGTCGTTTAATCAGTCTTTTCAAAGGCGCTCAGTTCTTAAAAAATTTGACGATGGTTCTCTGTGCTATGATGAAAATATGCACCCAACTAATATCTAAATGAAACCCTGTCCACCAACAAATTATCCAAGTTGCAAACCCAAATCCTAGCGAACATTGTGCACACAGTAATATCTTTAGTTTATCTCCAAACCTTTTTTAGGCACATAATTAATACCGTCCATAAGTCGATTGGGTCAAGACTCAAAAATATTATATTTCATTAATATAAAATATTAATGAAAATATAAGAGAAAAGTTGAAAGAACCTTCAACAGTTCGTAATAAATGAAATAAAAAGGTTCGAGCATCGTTCGGAAACCTTTAATGAAAGTCGAAAAAGTCTTTTCGTATTTCTAATCAAACTTCAATTTTTTTTTTTAATTTACAATGAACTTCGATGAAACAAATATGTACCATTTGGTCGACCACTTTTTGCATTTTTCCGCTAGAGACATAATTCCATCAGTGTAAAACTTTTCTGGTTTCTCGGCGAAAAACTGCGACAAGTAATTTTCACACAGGCTTCTCTTGAAGCCAACTTTACTCCATTAAGGGAGTTCTGCATTGACCGAAGCAAATGGTAGTCCGATGTTGCGAGGTTAGGGCTATGTGGTGGATGCATCAAAACTTCCCAGCCAAGCTCTTCCAGTTTTTACCGAGTCATCAAAACTGTGTGTGGTCTAGCGTTGTCCTAACGAAAGACGAAGCCCTTTCTGTTGGTCAGTTCTGGTCGTTTTTTTCCAGGCTGGAGAAATAATTCACGCTCTCAAGGCACTCTGAAACTTTCTTCGAAAGATCATGTAACCGATGCCCCTAATTAAGGGTTTGACCGATTATTTTACTTTAATGACCATCATTTAAGCACTCTCAGCATATTGCGAAACAGATTTTACCTGCACTTATAACTATACTTAGCCATATAATTCTATGATTAATAATTTTTTATCAGTTTGATCAACGTCTGTTTTCATTGCTAATAACTCGTCAGCGAAGTAATTACATAGTTGACATTACGTTTTCATAATTATGGCTCACAAATATTATAAAAAAAAAAACTTATTTCCCTAAATTATTTTCTCCCTAAACAAAATAAAATGCTTAGCACGGAAACCGCTGCTGCGTGGCATTAACGGACAGTTTCGTGCGCACGAGCTTACAGCCATACTGGGCCCGTCGGGCGCGGGGAAAACGACGCTACTCAACCTACTGGCCGGCTATGGGTAAGTAATGATGAACGTTAGCTCCATTACACACAAGTACAAAGTTTATTTACACGGCAACGGGAGCGCACTCGTACTTGTCATTTATCTGTTTTGCTTAACTTTTGCTTGGCATGGCAATTTATTTTATCACATTTTCACATTTATCAATAGCGCAAGGAAAACATCCGGTGAAATTTGCGTCAATCACAGCCCGCGCGATATGAGAGTTTTTCGCAAAATGTCACGCTACATCATGCAAAACGATGTGCTGGATCCACATTTCACGGTGCTGGAGGCGATGCTGCTGGCCGCGCACCTAAAGCTGGGCAATGACTTGAGCCACGCGCAGAAGTTGGAAGTGGTGAGTTATGATGCTAAAATACCTCGATAATGTTCAATGACCGCCAAACGCTTTCAGATCGATGAGATACTCCGCATGTTGGGTTTGAAGAAAGTGCAAAACACCACCACACTGCGTCTCTCCGGCGGCGAAAAGAAGCGCTTGTGCATCGCACTGGAGCTGGTGAATAATCCGCCGGTGATATTTCTCGACGAGCCTACCACGTAAGTGATTTCAAATGAAAATCGTCCTTCAGCTGCATATTTTTCATTTCCATCTTATCCTAGCGGTCTCGATGATATCTCAAGTTCGCAGTGCATATCTCTGCTGCGCGGTATTGCGCATCGCACGGGGCGCACCGTTATTTGTTCAGTCCACACGCCATCCGCTAAAGTCTTCGACATGTTCGATAAGGTCTACATCTTAGCTAAGGGACAGTGTATTTATCAGGGTTCGGGTGCCAACATCGTGCCTTATATGAAGCATATTGGTCTCACATGTCCGCGTACTTATAACCCGGCCGACTTTAGTGAGTTCGAGGATAAGACGCTACCAAACCAAATTGTATTAACCCATTTTATTGTTTTACTTCACAGTCATTGAGGTTGCCTGCGAAGAATATGGTACCAACTATCATGAGCCAATGGTCGATGCTGTTGAAAATGGTAAAGTCTATCGCTGGACGCCACATCGAGAACGCAGGCAAGTTAAGTCGGACGCAACGAACAAATCAGACACAACATCCGGTGCCTCGTCCTTCGATGAGTTGGAGCAGTTCGAGGAGGAAATCAATCCGAAATTGTTGAAGCAGAAAGCATCGTGGTGGATGCAATATAAACTGCTGCTGACGCGAATGATGGTGCAGATGTGGCGCGATAAGGTGGGTCTTTAAGGAGTAAAGGTTCCTGACTCAACTGCGAAACTAAACTTTGAGTTCTCTGATTTAAGTAGAAATATTTATAAATATTTTTTTAACTAAGCTTATTACTTCTTTTTTTCAGTCCTATATAAAGCTGCGATTCTATATGAACATCGTTCTGGCGTTGATTATTGGCAGCATCTACAGAGGTGTGGGCGATGATGCCTCGAAGGCATTCTTTAATTTCGGTTTCGCTTTCACGATAATTATTGCGTACTTATATCTGCCAATGATGCCAGTATTATTACAATGTAAGTCCAAAGCTGTAATGAGATATTTTCTTTAGATTTTTACTCTCTAACCGCATACAGTTCCGACCGAGATGAAGTTTCTAAAGCGCGAGTACTTCAATCAGTGGTATCACCTGAGTTCATATTACGCCGCAATGATTTCCTCCAAATTGCCTTTTATGTTCGTGCTGGCCGTCATCTACCTTATTATGGTCTATGTTATGTCCAGTCAGCCCTTGGAGCTTTTCCGTTTTTGCATGCTCTTTCTGATAGCCTTTTTAACCGCTATGACGTCGGAAAGTTTGGGTATCTTAATATCGTCACACCTTAGTCTGGTGGTAAGTAACAACACAAATAAATAAGCGCACAAATACTTAAGGCACTAATCACTTAACTACTAATCCTGATCACGCTTCACTTACAGAATGCCATGTTCATGGGCCCTGTTGTCGCTGTACCGCTTATACTGCTCTCCTGTTATGGCATCGGCTATGGCAAGTCGGTATATATACACCCTGTAATGCGCTACTTAATGCAACTCAGTTACTTGCGTCACGGTATGGAGGGTCTCGTCGCCGCTCTTTATGGTTACGATCGTGAGGATCTACATTGTCCGGAAACGGAAGTGTTCTGTATGTTTAAGAAGTCGAAATTCTTGCTTATGATTCTCGGTTTCGAAAATTTGAACTATGTCTTTTCGGTTGCTTGCCTCGTGCTGTTCTATATAATATTCACACTTGCTGCCTACTTTATGATTCGACAACGCCTCTCTCTCCGAACCTCAAACAATGTGATCGTGCAATATGCAAAGCAACTCCTGGTGAAGCATCTCAATTTCTCTTCATACAATTACTAGCGGTGCTCGAGCACATATTTTACATATTCGTAAAACCAACATACTGTACAAAGAGTATTTATTATGACTTTTTACACTTAGTGTGGAGGGGAGCTTAGGATTTTAAGAAAACTTTTGCATTATGTACTACTTAAATAGAATAGCCGTTTTGCCATTAAAAAAAAAACCGAAGTATCACCTTGTGATCGTTTTAAAATAGTTGTTAAGGTTAAGTGCTTAACCCGGTGGACTGAAGTGATATTAAATTTAAGTGATTGTATAAAATTTACTAATCAATAAAGCGATATTTTGTAATGTGAAAAAAGCTTGACTTATTTTTATTTATTTATTTTTTTTTTTTTTTTTGCTGAGAGTACTTTGGTGGGGCACGCGCTAGTAAAAACACCGTTTATATATGGTACACAATCCTCTAAGTAGGCCGACGGAAAGCCCTACTCTTATAACCACAAAGAAGTTAAGCAAGTGGTGTTGGGGAACGATCAATGTAGAAATTGCTGATAAAGCCTGAATACAAGAACATCGTTTCGTTCTTCTTGTTTCCTGTTTTCTTCGAATACAATATTTACCGCACGGAACTGCGATCTAAAGGTAATATTTCATAAAACTTTGCGGAAAAATTTGCCGAAATCAGCTTATGCCTATTACTTCATTCCGGACCGGAAATGAGGAGCAATACAAGACTTCAACTATAATCGGTTCCACTAAAGTAGAGATTTAATTCGACGTTTCTTCAAAAAAGGAAACTAACATCCTTGGTAAGGGGGGGATTACATGGATCTTGTTTAATACTATAGAATTACTTGAACATTGTCCTAAATTCTCAAGTTGATCCAAGTAATAGTTTTGGAGATACAACCGTAAAAAGTTGGGCGCTCATGTCGATCAGCTATATTATCGTTTTTCTCGAAACTGTGAAAAGTCCATTCGGACAACCCAGACACGTAGCTGCTGTCTCTAGATTCGGCTCATTGTTTCAACGAATCCGATATTCGTCGTAGCCAAAGCGCAAAGCACCAATATTCTGCAGAACCCTTGTCTCCGAAACTCGTAACGTAGACCCATCATATGTTGTCCATCGTTCATGCCTCTGAACCATATAGCAGAACGGGAATAATGAGGGACTTATAGAGTTTGGTTTTTATTCGTCGAGAGAGGACTTTACCCCTCATCTGCCTACTCAATCCGAAGTAGCACCTGTTGACAAGAGTTATTCTACGTTGGATTTCGAGCAGCATTGGCAACAGTTGAGCAAAAGTATGTATGTATTAATTTTTTAAAATTTTTTTCATTCCATTTCTAATCATTTAGCCACCACTGTAAGCGCGGAGCCATTTATCAACAATACAACTTTGTGCTTTGGCATTTGAAAAAGCTTTGATTTCGAACTATTCACAATGGGCAGAGCTTGGTGAATATGCGCTTGCTCGCAACTACCGTTAATTTGACGAAATTCGAAACGATAAACCGGAAATTTCGTAAATTGATTCGCAGAGTTTATTTTAATTAAAAAGTACATTTTTTTTCATATTAATAAAAATTCTTAAGCCTCAGTAAAAAATATAGTTTGTAGAGCACTTTGCGATGACATCAAGTACAAAAACTGGTCCAACAACTTGAAATTGAGGCTCGATAAGTAATTTGCAGGCAACACGTGCCCTTAACTCATATTTCGTATATTTAATGCGCCTCATAAATGCTCCAAGGACATCACGCAGATGTTGACGTGTACAGACAACAAACAACACAACACTTAAATGTACATACATATCCGTATGTCTTTACTTATAAATATCAAGCATGCAATGTTGGTGACTAAAGTGATTTCTTCCGCTTCTACGTTTCCACATTTGTGGACTCAAAAGACTCAAGATAGCGAGTTCTAAAGGCAATGCGTGTAATAAGGAAGCTATCGTAGTATATTCACATATAGTGTATGTACGTATATCCGCAAATGGAAAATTACTCTGGCGCTTACCTGCAAAGAAAAGAACAAAAGTTGCTTTAAGTAAAATGCAAGCTAATGCAGAAGTCACTAATATATTATAGAAGGTGTCTTTTTAGGGATTAAGAATTTTTTTGTAAACTAAAACACAATAAATTTAATGAAATAATTTAGTCCTTAGTTTTCTTATATAATTATATATTTGTTATATAGTTCTTATATAACAGGTCAATTGAAAAGTTCCCGGCCTGACAGATAGATGGTGCTGCTAGAATGAAATCCATATAATTTTGAAGTATCCATCACCTGCAAAAGGTATTGACAACTGTCGAAACATTAGTTTGTAAGTTTGGAGTTGTCCAAGCATAATAAACCCGACTCTTTGCATCGATACATGACTCCATCACTCCACTTTGAAGTCCAATCGACAGTCACCGGAAGGGAACTACAAACGATAAACCCGAGAGTCGGTTGGCAAGGTTATTGCGTCTGTATTTTGCGCTGTGCATTGACTACTTTGAAAAGGAGACCATTAAATATCGTTCTTTGATCATTTGAAAGACGAAATCACCGAAAAACGGCCGCATTTGAAGAAAAACCCATTGGACCGTGTCACAAATCAGTGAAAACGATATCAAAAACCCATGATTTGATTTGAAGCCCAATCGCCTCCGCATCCACCGTTTTCTCCAGATCTGGCTCCCAGCGATTACTCTATGTTCTCAGATCGCTAAAGAATAGGCGGTGGGTAGAAATTCTTCATCGAATGAAGGGATGTTCGCCGAAACCGAGGCCTAGTTTGAAGCAAAGGTCCAATCGCACTACAAAAATCTCATCAAAGGGATGTAGAGTCAAAAACGAATTTTATCAAAAAATGTGTTTTGCAATCATAACACGGGGACCTTAAAATTAACCTGTTACACTAAAAGCATCCTCTTCATACACAGTAACATATAATTTTTCTTTCCATAATAGCGGACGTTAACAAGGACTCAGATAACCTTAAGTAGATTACTTCTAAGCTTTTTATGCTCAAACTCCGCTCAACCCCTTGAATGCTTGAATACTAGATAAAAAAGGGTGTGTACTTGAAGTAATTAAGGCGGCCAAATTAAAAGATAAACAAATCAATTACGGGTACATACATATTTACATTAATGTATGTACTAAATGACAGCTGAAAGCCGCTCATTGGCGCATCGATAAAAAGCGGATATTAAAAACAATTAAACTTGTTCTGAAATGCGAGTTGTGGCGCTTCACAACTCCTGCACACCGAGTAGACCTGCATCCGAGCCGCGTTCAGTTTAATTTAAAATAGTGCAGACTTATGTTGTCTGTGGTCAGTAGCGTGCAGGACATCGTCGGTTGAAAGTGCGTGCGGCGTCTTAACAGAAAAAAAGAATTTTAAGAATTACTTAGCTTCTGAATAATTATTGCACGAAGTTAAACAATTGTATTTTCTTATGTGTCGAGAATGAAATTTCTACTTTTTTACGCGACTTACTTCGCCGGCGTACTCGGTTAGTATGGTGGTAGAGTACTGGTGATAAGAAAATAAATTTTGAATTTTGCCAAAGCTGAGACAAAGAGCTCAGGATGCTAAGTAATTCATAATAGAAATACAAAATAAAAAAAAAAAAATGTGAGGCAGCAGCTGCTCATTATTTGAGTTAGGAACTAATTAAGATCTTAGCAGTTTATTTTAAAATAATAAAGAATGAACTACTAAGTATTGGGCGCGTGATAGCTTTTAGAAATCAAATAAAACAAAAATATTCAGAAGGTATTTATTTTAACAAAATCAGTTATCAATGTGGTCCAACAAGTGAAAGGGGTGTAGGCACACGCAACACATAAAAAAAAATCATAATAAAAAAGTTTTATGACTCTCTCCCCTCAGTCTCAAAATCGGCTCATACAGGTTTACATGATTCCAACTATTGTAGTGTTCTAAACGAAACATATTTCGAATATGCTTCATTGGCACAAATTTCGCTATCGTATGGTTTTTTCCGTAGACGCCATGTCACAAAGTACGGGGTATCTCCGAGAATAATTTGAGGGTATCTTCAAGTCGCCGTTGGGATGGTAAGGCTTAGCTAAGTTGTCGTCGACGTCATCTAACGGAAGGCCCAAGAAAAGTGTTCTTTTGACATGGTCCAATCTAAGGAAGGGGGGTGTCAGATGAGTAGGGCTGATGGAGCATGCAAAGAGGTGGCCAGTGTCATGCAGAGACTCATAACAAGCGGGACATATATTAGATATGTCGGAGTGTATTCTTGATAAGTAGGAGTTTAAGCTCCTACAGTATACAGATCGAAGCTACGCAAGGGCCACTTTCGTTTCTCACTTCGAGCTCTTCGTGTGCGATGGGTGGGGGTTTGACTCCGAGTACGCCATTCACTGGAAGGGAGTCGGTGAAGGTGTTGAATGGCGGTCAGTGCCTGTCGAAAGTTTGTTACGTCCGAAGTCTGGTCGGCCTACTGTCTAATGACGTCGACGTAATTAAGAAACCGTACAGCCGGTTGACTCAATACCATACATTCGTTCAACAGCTTCCGATTAACAGTCTGAGTGCGAAAAACCATTGTAAATTTGTGACAAACGCAAAGCGTATCATCGATTTACGACACTCCTGTTGATCCATAATTACGAGTTGGTGGCATTACAAAGGACTGGCTGTCTAACAGCGATCCTTCGTAAATCTTGTGCTAAGGATAGGTAATACCTAGACTAAGCGAGAGTGGCTACCCACCGATAAAGCTAAATTTCTACCTTTTGTTAAATCTTTATAATTTATTTTAACAAAAAGCTGTATTTTAAGGGTTGAGCGCAGCAAATCGTAACAAGAGGACTGCTGATGGCACCGCTGCAATTAAATAACATATTTTAATCATACACTTTTGCGGCATTCAAGTGTATTTAAGTGCTAATGATTTATACTTTAATCTTTTCCTCATTGCTCATTGGTACTTCGTTACGTGCTGTTGCATTGGGATGACTCACTCTTCAACTGCGGCTAGCCCTCAACGAAAGCACTTCAATAGCATTTCGAAACCAGTTGGGTTATTGCGAGCCTTTTACAGTGGAATTAATAGCGGGACTTGTTTCGAAAGAGGCACGTCAAATAATCGATCCAGGATCACGTCCGCAACAAAAGCAATTGCGATACGATCTGTTTACAAGGCGGAATCCACACACACGACAAGTACTGTTAGCTGGCAACCGCAACCGGCTGTTGACCTCGAACTTTAATGCCACTTGGCCAGTCAGGTGAGTTGAATTTACGTAAGCAATGCAAATTCACTGGATAATGAATCATTTTGTGAACTTGAACCTCCAAGCTGCATACATATTTATCTATATTGCTTTTATTTTCACTTAGATTATCCATTCATGGTTGGAATGGTCAAACCACGACTTGCTCGAATGCCGCCATTAAAGATGCGTACCTCGCAAAGGGCGATTACAATGTGATCTTAGTTGACTGGTCGGATTACTCGTTGGACATAAATTATTTTCGCGTTGTGGTGGAAATTTCCGAAATCGCACGCAAGCTCAACGAGTTCACACGTTTCCTACACAACCAAACTGCCGTTCCCTTTAGTAGCATGTATTTAATTGGACACAGCGCTGGCTGCCACATCGCTGGCATGGCGGGCAAGTTACTGCAACCCGATAAATACGGTGTCATCTACGCACTAGACTCTTCTGGGCCCGTACATCGCACATTGGACGCGAAATGGCGACTCGCACCAACCGATGCCGTCTATGTGGAGTCCATACAAACTGACATAGCGTTGTTTGGTTTTCCCGCTGACAAACTAGCACACGCCTCTTTCTACCCCAACTGGGGCTTGGGTCAACCACATTGTCCCAATGTGACCACTATGGAGCCGGACTTCACTTGTGATCATTTTGGCGCTTTATACTACTTCGTGGAGTCCTTGCAGAATCCGTCGGCATTTGGCGCAATCAAATGCAAGAATTATGACAGCATCGAGCGCTCGAAGTGCGGCTGCGGCGCGCGCTGGTGCCACGCGACTGCCTTCATGGGTGGCGATCCGGCTGTGCCGAAGAAGGGCGTCTTCTACTTCAGCACACGTGCGACAATGCCGTTCGGTTATGGTGCGATGTGCCGCATGAAACGGCCCATCCGGCCCACCATAGCGCGTATTTCATAAGACTTAAAGACGTTTGGTAGTGTTTATCACATTTATTTGCTCTTAATTCTCGCTATGGTTGATTAGTCATTTACAATATGCATTTAATGTATTAGTCTACACTTTTTTTGGTTTTCGATTCACTTGAGTGCAAAAAATCACAAAATATATATACACATGTTACTGTTAAAAACATTTTAAATACATTCACTTTTGTATATAATTACATTACTAGTGTTCTTTGGTGAGAATTTTGAGCTTAAAAGATTAGTGCACGAAAAATATGCGACGAATGACACAAATTTGGAACATTCACTTAAATAAGGGCACGTTTTTAAGTTTGAACATGGCTGCATTCAAGCTTAAATAAAATTCTGCGTATAGTTTAGTCATGATCCGGCCTGTTAGCTTGAAGCATTTGATCATTAGGTTAAAGTAAATGGATACGCCAGTTGCGACATAAAAATACTGGAAACTTTATAACTTATGTTTAGTGTAAGTTAGCGTTTGGAAAGCGAAAATTTGTTATGCTTAGCACAGCTCACTCATATCGTACAAATATGGTATATGTATATGTTTGTAAATAAAATCATTAACAGAAAAAATAATAATAGCACATTTTTAACCCGCCACCAACAGTTATTTAATAAAATGTTTAAGAAATAAAATATATTTCCCAGACTCCTAAATTACTAGCTCTTTGCTTTTGAGCTAGACGAAAAATCCCAGCTTTCATTTGGCAAATATGTATGTGTAATTTCCTGACTTCTCCCAAATTAACAGCACTATGCACATGAGTTCATATGTGCTCCGCTATCGTAGGACTTAGGTGCGAGGCGCACTCAATGTGCTCTGACTCGTGCTCGCCGACATGCCGAGCTCCTCATCCGATTCATCCGAATCGAGTGGACTGATGCGTATCGCTTGATACCATTTGTTGGTCAAATCAGCCATTTGTGATTTGCACTCATGCAGTTCTTGGCTGTTGAAGCGCCGCGTAAAGAATGGTATGAAGAATTTGCGGTCCATGCGGCCGAAACCACCGACGCGCGTTTGTGCGAAGGAGACATCTTCCTCCTCAGTCAACTCGGACAAGTGTTCTGAATCAATGGCTTGTCCCCATTCACGTGTCTTTGATAATGAAATGGATTTGGAACGTTTTCGTGAACGCGAAGCGCTTCTTCGTGCCACAGTTGCAGAATTTGCGTTACGTCCGGAGCGTGAGCGACGTTTTTTGCCAGGCTTGAGATATTTTAGTAACGGCATGGTGGAACCACCGAAGAAGAGCGTTGTGAAGAGCACAATAATTAGTGTCGTAGTGATGAGCACACGGCGTGTCTCGTCGTTTGGCAGATCCAAATGTAGGGAGAGCGCATATGAGATGGCACCGCGTAAGCCGGAGAACCACATGATGAACTGCATTTTGTTGGTGATTTTATGCTCGCGAAATTTGTTAACTAGAAATGCTAATGGAAATATATTACATGCACGCCCTATTAAGCACAACACAATCGACCATATCACAAAGGATAGCTCTACTTGATGCTTGAAAGAGAATATTGCTAAGCCAAGGTATGCGAAAACGCAGGTCTCAGCGATGAAAGATAGCGTACGCATAGTTTGTTGCATTGTTATCTGTGTAACGGTGGAAAGATTGAAATGTGTGTAGTGAGACATGACGATGCCGCAAAATAGTATGGCCATAATTCCGCTTAGATGTATGCCCTCCGCTAATACATAGGGCGCATAGGTGAACATCAACATCATAGCGAATTCCAGTGATGGGTGTTTGCGCAGATCCACATGTTTTAATAGTAGAGCCGATATGAGCGCGAAAATTACACCGATGCCGGCGGAGGCGAAGAACATTTCGCAAAACGTTTTAAGCGCTGCAAAGATTGCCTGACCAGTTGTTGCTTGCGTATTCGCGGGTGTGTTAGCCGACTGTGTAATTGAGGTGGTCAGCACAATAGAGATGGCGTCATTCAAAATGCTTTCACCAAACACCAACATGTTTAGTATGGGATCTACGTCCAAGGCGTGAAATATGGCAACAGTTGCTACTGGATCCACCGCTGATATCAACGAACCGAAGGCGAATGATTCGGAGAAGTCCAGCCTAAGAAAAAGATTATTTTATTGGGGTCACTTATTTCAATTATTTAATTAAAAAAATTATCACTGCTCAGCATATACACATACGTACACTTTCACCATATACATATGTATATACGTATCTCCGCTCATTAATTCTATTATTCCTTAATTGCTCACCTATATGCGACCTCTGCTACTCCTAGCAGATAACAACCAGCTCCTATAACCAATGCCGAGATTGTTGTGCCAAATATTGCGAATACTAATATAGAACCAATATTTTGGAAAAAGTTACCCTTATGCAAATTATAACCCGATTCAAATATGATTGGCGGCAGTAGAACCAGAAAGAATCCTGTTGGGGAAAAAACTTCTTCACGCTTCCAACTAGCATTTTCGGCCGACATAACCTTAAGTAAAAGTCCAATTAACGCTCCCAGAAACACTACAACAATACTTTCCGGTAAATATTGGAATCCCGTCTGTAGCATTGAATGTATCAGCAAAATTCCAAGCATAATAACGCAGATTACGAAGAAAATTGACAAAGAAGAATTGTGTTCTTGTTCAACAGCATGCTGATCTGGTAGTGGCGGATCTGCGGTAGGTGTTGTCACATTTTGCGTAACATTTGCAGGAGTTACTGATGCAGTGGTTGTCTGGTTTGTTTGAATTTCCTTAGTAGCATTTGTACCATCTATTACTGGGTCGATAGTTGCATTTGTAGTTGAAATATTTAGTTGGTTAGTTGTAGTATTTACTTTTATTGTATTTAGCCCGTTTGTGGTGAATATGCTTTGTGCTCCATTGCTACCAGCTGCATTCTGACTGGATGACGTATTTTGAACGGAGATTGATTCGATTGATGATATTGTATTATTTACTGAGCTGTTATTGATTGCTGATTTCTCGATGCCATTGGTATCACTTGAGTCTGCAATAACGCTGCATACTAAAGCACAAATCGCAAGCGTGAGTAAATAAAGAGCACGCTTTTGCTTCGCCATTGTCTAAGATTGTTTCGAAATCTGCAATTGATTCGCACTTTTTATCCTTCAGTCTTTGCCATCAAATAAATTGACTTTATTTATTGTAAGAACTTTTCAAAATACGTTGCAATATTCAAGAAAATTCCTCTGTCCACCACTTTTCTGTCACAACAACAAAGCAAACACGTCACTTCATATTTCCACAATAATCACCTGTGAAGTTCTGTTCGCTTTTCACAATTTGTTTACCAATCGTTCGTCGTTGGGCACGACAGTCGATCGTAAATGTATGCAGCATCATTTTTTAATTTGTTATTTTATCAAGAACCATATTTTCACAATTTTACTTTGAAATTAGTACCATTCATTTTATATTACTTAAGTTTTATAATACTTCAATTTTAATATGGAATTTTTAAAATAATTTTCTTTTCCAAAAATATAAACATTTAGTATATGATCATCAGTTTTCGACATTTTGTGACAAGTCAGCGTCATTCAAAGGCTCGAATTGGAATCAACGTTAAGTTTCTTGCAATAATTGGCAGATTCCGATTATCGATGCTCGTTCGTGCGAAACGAAAACATCAACAACATACAAAATAGAAATATGCATTGCAAAATAAATTGAAATTATAATAAACTCATTGATTTTTATGGAAAATGTTTTTTAATTCGTTTAAGAAAACATCAGAACGTTCCTTTGACAAAAACGTGCCAAGCATTGACTGATAACATAGACAATACGATTATATGAATTAGTTTGAATTTTAAATGTACTGATACGGGGTTTCAAGATCTTACATTTATATTTTTGATTAATAGTCTACGTGCACCGATAACAGGAAAACGTAACTGTGAAAATACGGAATTTATATTTCCATATTTCTTGAACCCCAATTATAAAAGTAATTTGTTTTCAAAAAAGTTTTGCCAGAAATCAGAACATTCAATCGCTCACGTTTCTGTCATTCATCTATTACAACTTATAATAGCATCCGCGCTCGCGCCCCTCAAAAGGAAGTTCACAAAGATGTCGTTTGAGATAAGAAATATTGTGCTGTATGATAATACTTAATAATGAGCTGTTTCTATTTACTTAAACAATAAATAATTTGCACAATAGACTTAAGAGTGCATATGTGCGATCTTTGAACCTAGAATCTTTACTTATCACAAATCTTCAAATTAAGCAAATATTTTTTCATTACTCAAAACGACTGTAGTAAGATCAATAATCAAAAGCAAATAATATTTGTATATGGAAATACGTAAATTCAAAGCGCACTAAATTAAATGTTATGTAAACAAAGTCATATTATGAACGTCGTTATATTTTATTGTACTGGATTTTTTTTAGAAAAATACCTCATTTCCGGAGATACATAAAATTACGTATTACCTAGAGGTTTTTTAATTGACGAATTTAGTTTCTCATTTTTAAGAAAAGACAGAAGGCCAATAATAAATTACTAATTTCCTTAAGTATTAATAATGCTCCATTACGGTAAATCTTTGGATATGACTCAATAGGTCACATGTTCGTTTTGCGACATCATACAAAGTCTTGTCATTAAGCAAGAGAATTTTGGCCACAAATCCGCCAATGCTATAACACATCGATTTTATTAATAATAAAAATTAGAACCAGGCTTGTCAATCTATAAAGAACATACATCCAAGATCCGTTTGTTAATAAATAACAATTATCATTTAAATTCGGAGAGCACTGATAATTTCTATTTAGATTTACTATATATGTATATAATTAAGGGAAAAGTATATAAGTCATAGAATGATAAGAATTACACTTCAGTCAGTTTGGGAGCTAACTCTGAGTAAGTTGATGTCAAAAGTTTCAAATTAACACATGGATTGATTTTTCAAAGACAATGGAAGAAGAAAGCAAAAGTGAAATGTTATGAATATTTTTATAGTCGAATTATTTTGTTTTAGAATAAGAAATACACATACCAAAGCTATAAACTAATATGAGACTTAAAAAAATATTCAATTGGAATTAATAGATCTATGTAAAATTCGAATTTCATTTTATAACGACATTCGACTTATTATGATTTAGAAATAACCGGATTTCCAAATAGCATTTGAAAACATCATTTTATATACACAAGTTTTAAATGTAGAAGTATGGATTGAAATTGGAAAGTGACACTTTGAATATTAAAAACATGTATAAATTAATTGCATGATTTTCTTATATATTATTTAAAAGTAAATAGTGTATAGTTTTCTCAACTTTTTAAGAACACAATTTTTGCGGACAATAGCGATTTTAATACCAATACGAAATATGACTTTAATACCAAATATTTGCAACTCTAAAGGAAAAGAATCGGAAAAGTCGATTTTACAATTATCGTTTAAGTCGGAAAAGCAAACTTGTCATCTTCAACATATTTTGTTTGGGCAATTTTGTATTTTTGCTTTTGCTGGAAGAAAACTAAGAAAAGTGACACCGACGAAAAGCACGAATAAAAACAAAGTAGATGATTAAGTGCGGATAGCTATCATCAAGGAAAATTACATATACAACTTTTAACCTCCACCGGCAAGTCTTTGCAGTCTGCTTCGTAGCCAACGGCAACATTCGGAATTGTAGCGATAACGAGCATTGCTACCGTCGTCTCCGCTCCTGCTGTTGATGGTCTGCTTTTTGCTATATAAATTCTGAGAGTAGCAAATAGGTATCGCTCTTTTTCTACCCAACCGTCAAGAAGTGCGGACGTGTTTTCTGCTTCTGGCCGAATTGATCGCATTTTTGTGTTGTAGAATTGTGTGTGTGTGACAACCAACTAAAAGTAAGCAGTCAACTACCTAAAAACAGGCAGTCAAAAATAAAGGTTCAATAGAAAATACGATAAATTTAGGAAACAGCCAAGTGATTATACGGAGTGCCAACTTAGTGTAAATTTGTGATACTCCACGGCGAATTCACGCAAAATACTGTGTTACATAAATAAATACGGAGGGCAGCAGATTTTATTTTACAAAATATTTTTTCAAAAGCTTAGTGTAAATTTGACAACGGCATTTCGCACTGGTTCCTACTCCGCTGCCTGTTCAACCAAGTTCATTCCAATACAAAATCACTTCTTCCTTTGCGAAAAATCAATTTATTTCAACCTGCCTTTTACAACTGCAAAAACAACAAGATTTTCATCATTTGTTAATCTTCAACAGCATTTCCTCTCATACAATCGTAAAAAGTTACTTGGACCTAACAAGATGCCACTATCATCAGCTGCGACAAATGGTCACTCCAATGGCTGCAATGGAAAGACAACCGATTCCTATGACATGGAGGATGGACAGACATTCCTTTTCACTTCCGAATCAGTAGGCGAGGGACATCCCGGTAAGTATTATTGAAAATAATTGAATTATTGTGAAATGTTAAGTGTAAATATGTTTAAGTTGCTTTCTATGTAAGAATGTGCATAATGAGCCGTTTTTGTGTATGCAGTTTCTACCCTCTAACAAAAATTGGATGATGTACATTTGCTATACAGGTAAATGATAAATTTCGATTAATCTCTCATTGAGACACCTGATCTAATTTGATTGCGTCACGAAAAGCAACCATAAATTAAGATTACACGAATGATTCTAAAGCTAAAGCTGCTTGTGAAATTTCCATAGACAATTAGCAGTTTTTAATGTTTGTCCTGTCTTAATTTATTTTTCTCCGCCGCTCACATGGAACACCTACAAAATGGCGGCGTCTCATTCTTCTCTAGAATATCGAGTACATATTCGCAGGTTCAACCGCGCTGTATGTTCTTTAACGTGGTCCTCTGCTCTATTACATTACACTACCCCGCGACAGCCCTTATATTTATTTTATTACCTGCGGCATTTCATGAACAGTATGTTCTTGAATTTAATTTTGATGGCACAGAAATGTAACGTGTGTTTTTTTCGTAGTAAAACTATCGGCCATCGAACGCAATTTATATTTTGTCATTTGAACTAAAAATGTGTATTTGTTTGATGATTTTTATATTTCTTTAGTATAATTCTTGCAGCTGCGAGAGTTTTTGTTTCCCTTGTGTTATGTGTTTCGTATTGCCGAGAACGCGTGTTTTGCGGCGCACACAAACGCAAAATTAACTCCCAAGATTATTCACATTTAGGGTGACCAGGTAGTTGCTTGCTGATGAATGTCTCTAGTAGATTCTATACAAAGACTATTTTTACAGCTGAAATTTGTTGTCAATGGTTCTGTCATCGCCCAGCAGATGCATATAAGATTACATATTTTTATCTTTGATATTTGTTTACATCTTCGGCACTTTAATACCACGTGAATTAACATAAGATTGCATTTTCAACAGCTGGTCATACGAATATATGTATGTACATTGAAATAATAATAAAAGCGTGTTTGTGTTATTCATGCGCACCATGTGCTTGGCCAAAGCTCCCGCAGCCTATGGCTCCCTCTCAGTGCTCTCTGACATTTCAATATAATCGAGGTGCTCATGCATAAGCACATTTAAACGAAACACTCACGCGATTGCTTTGCTTACTTGTTGGCATATTGCTCATTGAATGCTCCTAAAATCCCCATCGATTGTCAGTTTATTGCGTGCTCATTATATTAGTTTATATTTTATTATTTCTTTTTACCCTTTATCGTGGCTCTTTGTAGATTTTGATTATATATCGCAATATATTTTAGAATTTTCTGATTAAATCTGTAAAAAGACCAAGATTCTGCAAACGGCGCCATCAATCAACCTAGTCGACCTGACTTCCGTCGTTTTTTTTTTAAGTAAAACTAAACTACCTCTGTATGCAAAGCTGAGCTTTGCCATTACACAGAAACCACGTGGTTGGAATATTCTCAGTTGGCTCATCAATGATTAGCTGATGTAGTTTAATGCCTTTTGTCGTCAGTTCATGATACTTTCCGTAGCTCAGCTGTTTTCGATGTATCATTAGCTCTAAGCATACACATTTGCATATATTATGTAAACCAGAAGTAGGGGGGAAGTAGAGCTGATAAGGAAATAAGTTTCTTCCAACTGATTAAAAACCCGATGATCACAAAAATTGAGGTTACTACAGCATTTTGCGCTTTAAAAGTGACTTTTTTTTTATGAACACATGCATACATATACAAATTATTATTCAATAGCTAATGCTCGCAGTGTAAAAAATACCCTGATAGTACAGTACACTCTATTTGTTATTAAAATATTCATAATCCGGTGTTACCAGCACAACTAATCACATTTTACTCTGGAAACTGCGCTATAAATAGGGATTCTCAGAAATTGTGTTACGACAGCGTGAAAATTTAAACGCAAATCAATAGAAAAATTACGAACAAATTAAACTGGATTTTCCTTATCAATTGAAAATGATTCAGATTAATTAATATTATTTACTGATAATAATTAAAATAAGAGTTTGGACATAATTATCTTTTATACTTAATTTTATTAATGATTATTACGATGTAAACTTATTATGACAATATGTATATAATTAGAGCGCAAAATTAAGGACTAAAAAATATTAGAAGAAAAAAATGAAGAATATCTTTATAAATTATTACATAATTACTCATTCAATTTAAAAACAGAAAGTTGTTTATGACTTTATTAACATATAATGTTTCATGGCGCCGTAATAAAATCTCCGTAAATCGATACTTTATAAATATATACGATACATATGTATGTATGTACATAWATGCAATTTAATATTGTCCACATTGTGTAATAATATTTCTACTGAAAACCTAAAATGTCTGGCGCTGAAAGTTGCAAACTCTGGAATAATTATTAATATAGTAGTTTTGATACATTTTGCTGAATAATATTTTTCAGATATTTAATATATAATACTATACGGCGACGGTGTCGAATCGCACACTTGTGCCGAGTCGACGCTGCACGCGCCCAATTTGATACGCGAGAATATACTCCGCGTCTCGAACAGGATCGCACGAATTGCACTCTGTGTGCACACACGTACATGCATATATGTATCTACATATATATTTTCTTTATGTCGCTTTTGTGAATATCTATACACATCTTCAATTTATGCTGCATAGACACTTTGGCATTGAATTTCCCTGACTGAGCGTTTAATTATATTTTGGCTAAATTTTATTTTCCTTGGCCATTATCGCTGTGAGCAGATAAATGTTTGCAGTATATGTAACCATATATGACATGCGCGTGTGTCCGAACACCGACGTCATTAATTTTGAACGCTTTGCACATGCTTCCACCATAATTTATGTGTAAATATTGTGGTAAAAGCAAGTTAGAGGCAAATTTATTGCATTTTATGCAATACACTTTTTGGTTTTTTTGGCGTTTTTTTTCCTCGATCAAACACAGAATTGAGTTGGCCACAAATAATGCAAATGCATCAGGAATATTTTGATTTATGTATAATTATAGCGGAATTGGCATTAGTTTTGCATAAATATTGCTTTTGCTCTCTTTTGGAGGCGTAGCTCTTATGCATAAACGCCCACGCTTTTGCTTATAGAACAGCAACATCAAGACGATCACTATATATTGGAGAACAAGCAACTGCCCAGCGCATTATTTTGATATATGTACTTAAGTTAAATAACTATGTATATACCAAGAGTTATTATGTGTGCTTATATACAAGCTCAAAATTTGTATGTCCCATTCCTTGATGTTTATCCTAACCTAAATATGTGTAGAAATATTGTGCTTATTTTCTTATTTACTAAATACAGTATCTATACACAAATGACATACACTAAATACACATATTTTCACTATTTTCACTATTTCCACTGTTCTTTTTTCTATTTTTAGATAAAATGTGTGATCAAATCAGTGACGCTATTTTGGATGCACACTTGTCGCAGGATCCCAACGCAAAAGTAGCATGTGGTAATGTATTCAAACGTACTTCTTATTTATGAAAATTGTATTAATTGTTATGACAAGTTTAAGGGTCTCTGTGCACTAAAGCATCGTTCGAAAAATAATGTCCCAAGCCATTGCTAGCTTATGTTAGTGATATTGCATTGATATTGGAGGTATTCAGCTGACAATTGCTTTAAAATAAAAAAAATAAAAAATAAATTTCGTTTAGCATTTTCTTGAAAAAGCGCCTACAATAAATTCTGTTAGCCTTTCGATTCTAAAGACACCAATCCTAGTTGATTTCACTGCTTTTTTCCTTTTACTAAGTTTGCTCTCGCATTTATTTGTAATTATGGGCTAATATAGTAAACAAATAAAGAAGTGAAACCTGCGAGAGCGACTGATTTGAAGGAGAACTTGCTTGTAGCATGACAATTTTTTTTTTTTTTTTTTTTTTTTTTTTTTTTTTTTTTTTTTTTTTTTTAAATTTTTTTTTTTTTTTTTTTTTTTTTTTTTGTTAAATAAATCAAGCAGCACAAACAGCTGTGCGAGAAGCTCTATTAGTTTTTGATGATCCAAATCAAAATCATATGCAAGGTTTCCAGCGGCGTTCCCTTCGTCATCGTTAAGCTATTGCTCTCTTTGTGGTGACGCAAAGTCAACGCGTGCGCAAAAGTCTCGCCATGTCAACACGAAAATAAACATTATGGCCGCAAACTTATTTTAACCCATAGTTTATATGTACAGCGTTGCTACATTTGTACACCTATAATTAATTTTTGTGCTTTGTTGATTTGTATGCAATAGGAAGCGAGGATAAGTTGTAAATAGAGTTGAAAAAAAAACAATTCGATCTAAAGTTAGATTTTGTTATGGGTTTGTAATTTTATTACCCGACACCAAGACAATTCATAAATATTTACAGTATTAATTCGAAACCCAAATGCACGAATGCAAATAACCACTTTTGTTTATATATATTTACACTTGAGTTTGAACACAATCTAATCGACGCTTATTTGCCTTTGAATTTTGCAGAAACCGTTGCCAAGACCGGCATGATTCTGCTCTGCGGCGAGATTACATCGCAGGCCGTGATCGACTACCAAAAGGTCGTGCGTGAAACAGTCAAACACATTGGCTACGACGACTCATCCAAAGGTAAGTTAACGCTTGAGTTACAGAAACTGGGCAAAATTTCAGTGGCTCAAATAATAAAAAATTACACGCACACGCGTTATATAATGGTTAAACGCCCGCTTGGACCCAATGATATTAAACGAAATTCCATTCATTGTAAAATTCTCAAGGTTTCGATTGGAAAACATGTAATTTACTTGTTGCAATCGAGCAACAATCACCCGATATTGCCAACGGTGTACATGTCGATCGCGACGAAGAAGACGTAGGCGCTGGTGATCAGGTATTGGAATTTAACTAAATTTCTTACAAAAAAAAAACGGAATTTGTTTTGTTGTTGTTTAACTGGCTGGCCTATCATACATACTGCTCATAATTTAAATTGACCAAATAGAAGAAAGAGAACTTTTAACGATAGCCAAAATAATATTGTGCAAAGTGAAATTTGCGTCAAAGTGTAATGCATGTCAAAAAGACTAAAACTATTTAGCATAACTGAAGGTTAAAATACGCAGCCAGTGCAAAAGCACGGTGTGCGCTGTGACGTTGCCACAGTGTCCACAGGGGTGCACCAAATCCGCTCATGGTTTCTCACACTCATTCTAAAATGAAATGAAAAAGCGCATGCCTAGTAAACGGGGTCTACCACATTCATTTCACGAACTTTCAAAGTAGTTTTTGCTTTGATCTGGGTTGATGTTGTGTTGTCCCACTCGCCGGAAATATCCATATATACAATTTCGTATCTTATTACTTATCTCCTACGAATTTATCTCTATAAACTGTATATATATATATAGTAATTGAAGAAAATGCCATGACCAGGCGCAGATTTCAATTAAATAAATGACGCCCACTAACTGTGCATACAAAAATTAAGAATTGTCGATGAAAAAACGGCTAAGACTAATTGCTTGAATTGCCAACTACAGCGTAGTTAATGAAATGTTTAAATAACTATAATTAATCGAAACCTGCTCACATCCTTCTAAAAAATGCCCTCAAGTGTCCCATTTATATATTGAAATCTCTGCCTTGTTGATTGCATAATTAAGAAATCGCAAAAGAAAAAACTATTTCTATTTTGTGTGCATTTCTCTTTTTTCGTTTCAAAAATATCGTACTTTTTTACAAAATCAAAAAATACCCGTTAATTGAAAATTAAGGCTTTGACTATAAAACGTGCAACGTTTTGTTAGCATTGGACCAACAATCGCCGGAAATCGCAGCTGGAGTGCATATAAATCGTGCCGATGAAGAAATCGGTGCCGGAGACCAGGTGTGAACGTGTTTACGAATAATCTCAATGCGTTTCTGTTGCTTATCCTTTATTTTTTCTTATGTACTGTAACAAATGTAATTGAACGTGTTTGGTTTTTTCGCATAAACTTTTATTCGTATATTTTGCTAAAAGAAAAATATTTAAATCGTAGTGCATTATTATTTTATTGCGACGTCATCAGCATAATCGCGCGCAAAACACATACACATTCACAGACAAAGATATTCTAATACATTTTGAAGCACGAATTACATGCATACATACATATGTATGTATGAAGTAGTTTTCTTGCGCATACTTTTCCAAGAAATATTTGTATGGAAATTCTTGATATTCATGCATTAGAATGTGCTTCACATACACACACTATTGGCATTGGTGCACGGACTCGGTGTTTGTATTTTATTTTGTAGAATCGTAAATTTCGCAAACCATTTCCAAGTTGTAAATTAATGCTAATGCGTACTTCTAAACCGAAATTCGAAAATCAATTAAAGCAAAATTCGTTGTAATGGGCCAAATTTTACTCACTCAATCAAAATTTCGAATCTCTGACTTCTTATAAAGCTGCTTAATTCATCTACTCATATACTCACTTATGCTTTGTACTTATTGTTGTATACTTAGTTGCACTTCTACTAACACAATAACTGTTTATGTTGCCTTTGTTAACTAACACCTGTAGGCTTTTCTGCTTTTTGCATGTGTTCTTCTTAATACTTTAAGCATTTTGTACATATAGAGTATTGAAAATTTTTGTAGGGCATCATGTTTGGCTATGCCACCGATGAGACCGAGGAATGCATGCCCTTAACTGTGGTGTTGGCACATAAATTGAACGAGAAATTGGCGGAGCTTCGTCGTTCGGGCGAGTTCAGTTGGGCACGTCCCGATTCAAAGACACAGGTCACATGTGAGTACCTCTTCAACCAGGGTGCCGCAGTGCCTAAGCGCGTACACACCATTGTCGTCTCCATGCAGCATTCGGAGAAGATCTCTTTGGAGGACTTGCGCAAAGAAGTCATGAATAAGGTTATCAAAGAAGTCATTCCAGCCAAATATTTCGATGAGAACACAATTGTGCACATAAATCCGTGTGGACTTTTCGTCATTGGCGGACCGATGGGCGATGCCGGTTTGACCGGACGCAAAATTATCGTCGACACTTATGGTGGTTGGGGCGCACATGGCGGTGGTGCCTTTTCGGGCAAAGACTTTACTAAAGTGGACAGATCGGCCGCATATGCTGCGCGTTGGGTAGCCAAATCGCTGGTAAAAGCCGGACTTTGCAGACGTTGCTTGGTGCAGGTCTCGTACGCCATCGGCCTGGCAGAGCCACTTTCAATTACCGTCTTCGATTATGGCACCTCTCACAAGTCACAAAAAGAACTGCTCGATATTGTTAAGCGTAATTTCGATTTGCGACCGGGCATGATTGTCAAGTAAGTTTGCATTTGCTGTTAATATTGCATGTGCTATTTATTAATAACGTTTTGTATTTGCAATTTAACAGAGACTTGAAACTCAGACAGCCAATCTACCAGCGCACAAGCACTTATGGACACTTTGGACGTGACGGTTTCACGTGGGAACAGGCAAAGCCGCTGCAGATCAATTGACTAGACGCCGGTGCTGATCAGCTACCACAGCCACCGTGTGCTAAAAAGTGTAAAGTTGCGTAATTATTAGTTGTTAATTTAATTATTTTCATTTTAATTGGCTTTTTCCTTCTCTCATGTGTGTGCGCATGAGAGAAATCAATTGCAAATAATTACAACAAGAGGAAAATGTAAAGGCAATTTAGCTAAAAGTGTATGCAAGTCACCCAAAACAAGCGTGATCTTGCGTTCCTCTTAACTACTAATTAATATAATTTAGTTTTAGTTGTCTAAAATTAACCGGAATATGAAACGAAATATCCCAATTCAATTTCTCTTCACACGTGTCAACCGTTTTAATGTAATTTGTCTATCAACATTTTTTTGTATTTGCTGTTAGAGAAATGTTATTTTCAATTTGTGTGATGTAAAATGATGTGGCGCGTCTGTGAGAGGTTCTATAGTATACAAGTATATGTTGTCAATCCTACGTAATTTGTACGCGTATCCCAAAAAAAAAAAAAAAAATTGTTCGAAATTTTGAAAACCTAAATGATAAATTAAATATATACAAATTGCAATGATGTAACGCTACTTATTTTTAGACAGCAGCAAAAGCTCTATCAAATAAACGGTATTTATTAAAATTTAATAATCATAATAAAATGTCAATATAGCAATGTGAAACAATTTTATTGCCTCTGTATGCTAAACGTAAGTTCCCCGAATGCAAACGTCAAAGCAAGAAGCTATACATTATATTACAAATAAGAAATATTATGAACATAACCACAAATACATTGAAGCATTCAATTATAAATATTTTCACCATATGTAAATGCAATACAGAGATGAAAAAAGTAATTTAAATAAATATCAGATCAAACAATAAAATTTCGTACAAATGTGTACAAAAAAATGAAATTCTTAATTTTAATTCCAATACCGGAACATAAAGAACGGAACTGTGTTTATATGCGGCCATGAATGTTTGACAGCGCAACATTCTTCAATATTATTTGTGGAATATTTTGCACAGTTACAACAACAAAATCTAAAGCACACGGAAGGCGCAAATGGTGCCACTTATTATCAGCAAATTTCGCTAATTTGAAAAACATGCAACAACTGTCTGAAAAAACAGCATTTTATTGTAGTTTATGGTATAAACAAATGATAACGCGTGATGTGCGCAGTTATTTACGTTCACCAAATATTCGTCATCATCAATTTCTAAGCGTGTGAGCTCAAAGTTTAACAAGAAATAAAATAGAAAATCATACAATTTTGACGAAATGTGTGAAATTCTTGAAAACCATAAAAAAGTGAGTAATTGCAGTCTCTCTTGAGCAGCAGAGCAAAAGCAAAGCTCTGTGGAATTCACAGATATAGGAGTAAGCAAAAGACACATATATGTATATATCACTAGAGAGAGTATTAGTTGCTCGCTTGGAACTTGTAGATACGTCCACGGCTTCTTCAGTTGTGCCTGTTCGCTTACGAAAAGTATTTGAAAGGAATATATGCGAATATTCTTATATACATAAAATAAAATACATAAAATTTAATTTTGAAGTTATTTTAAAAGTAATATCCCGATTGATATATATATGTATATCAAATATGAAATTTATAAGTATGTAATTGCAGAAAATAGTAAGATGAAAACCTTGGAGGTGGTAAATTGACTAAACTTCTAAAAAGCAATAAGATTTACGTCCTTCGAAAGCGAAATATTCTCTACGAAATTTGTAGTTAATATAACGGGTGGTTTTTAGTTTTTAATCTTGCTTCAATGCAGGAAGTGATGAAGACAACGTCATAGTGGGCCATTTAGATGAGTGCGATTGGCTTAGACGACCTATTGGACTACGAAAACTAATCAGCGGACTATGAGTGATAATCTCATACGCCTACGTATTAGTGTATTTAAAAGTTTAACCATAAATAAAAATGTGCCTACCTGATTGTTGACAGCATTACGGAGTTCTTGATTTTTGTATTACATTTCTTTTACTAAAAATATGGCTAACTCTAGCAATAGAAGCTCATATCACAAACTACTACACACTACTCACAGCACACACATTAGCACATTTTTCAGAAATATAAACATTAGAACACTTTAACACATAATATACTTGCAATTAATAAAATAAACCCACAAATTAACAATTTAAAATATTTTTAACTTTAATTAACTATATTTCACGATTTCATTTGAAAGCGAACTAAAGCGTCGATATTCATTTCCGCGCGCGATTTCCGCTTCCATTTGACATTTCTGTAACAGTGTTGTAAAACTTCAAGAAATTTCACTGTCATGTTTGAAAAACCTAGCATGAATGTTAGTAAATTAACAAAGACTTAGAAAATATATTTACTTATATACTTGTCATAAAGCCTTGTGAAATCATAAAATTATAAATTTTTACACTTGTTTTAAAAATATTATGTTGGAGTACATAGAAAAATGAGTTTACACATTTACAATTTTCAATTATATGTTTTTGGATCGTTATAATTTTTAACATTATGAGCCTATGTGAAACCCGTAATTATTTTATTATATATAATATATATAAATTAGCTTTTTAGTTTAGAATTTTTAAAAATATATATGAATTCTTTAGAGTGCAATATTTGTACACTTCTCAAAACAAATGCGACCGTGTGCATCATATGTACACCTAAAAGAAACAGCTGTCAGAAAAGCCGATAAGTCTGGAAAGATTGCTTGATGGATATAAATATTGTAGCTTCGGACAGTAGAGATAAGTAAAATCCACGTAAACGATATAATAATAATCAAGTCTTGGCCAACTTAAACTGCCGCGTAGCACACAAAGTCACCTAAAAATGTGTGGAGTTCACATGCTGCATCTATTAAGTGTACTGCTGCTGTTGGGAATCAATTGTGGCGCTGTAAAAGGCTTTGATAAGAGTCCACAGGAACAGAAGGAAAAATCGTCAAAGCTGCCACCTTGTAAATCATGTACCGTACTTGTGGAGTCTTTCAAGCTGGTGGGTATATGCATTTTTTATTAAATCTTTTGATAGCAATGCTTATGCTTTTGTATGAAGGGTTTGGATAAAACTAGTCGCGGTAAACACGCCGGCGGAGATGCTGCTTGGGAAGAGGAAAAACTGCGTTCATATAAAACTAGTGAAGTGCGTTTAGTAGAGGTGCAAGAACACTTATGTAGTGATGTGCGACGTGGGCAAGATCAATGCCATACTATGGCCAACGATCATGAGCATTTACTAGAGGAATGGTTTGTGCATAAGCAAATCGATATGCCTGACCTGCACGCGTGGCTTTGCATCGAACAATTGAAAGTGTGTTGTCCAGATGATCACTACGGGCCGGAATGCAAACAGTGCACTGATTGCAATGGCAATGGTGAGTGTAGACGAGTGATGGGATTATTAGGATACGTTTTTATTGCTTAGAGGGGACCACTAAAGCAATCGAAAGATCATTCCTAGTTTACGTGAACGCCATACCACGGTAAACCGACCAGACTACTGACGCAACTGACATTAAACACGCACTAAACACTTTTCGTATTGAAGCTATTAACACCTTCACTGACACAGTCTTAGTAAATGACGTGCTAGGAGTTAAACCCACATAGACAAGCGATAGAGTAACTCTCGAGTCTAGAGTGAATTTCTTTCTGGATACTCTAACAGGTTACACTCCTACTTATCCAGAATCGTCCACGATATACCAAACGTACATATATCCTGCGTACATGATTGAAGCCACCATTTTACTTACTCGCTACCTAAACAGAGTCTAGATAACCGCTACCGCTTAAATAACAACAACATATGTTTTATGCTTCGGGAATAATTTAATATTTTACAATAGGCAAATGTAAAGGATCTGGCACTAGGAAGGGTAATGGCAAATGCGCTTGTGATGCTGGCTTTACAGGTGACAATTGTAATACGTGCGCGGATAATTACTACGAAGCTTACAATGATGGAAAGAAAATGCTATGTTCCACATGTCACAGATCTTGCGGGGATACTGGATGTACTGGTGCTGGCCCCAAAGGTACGTGCAAGTGTGTTTTTAATACATTGAGTGTTAATAACTCCAATGACCTTACTTCCGGTAGCTTGCCGTAACTGCAAAGAAGGCTGGATAATGGGCACGGACCCAGCCGGTTGCCAGGATATCAATGAATGCTTAGTTCAAAAACGCCCTTGTCGTCCCAACCAATTTTGTGTGAATGATGAGGGCACCTATTCGTGCCTAGAATGTGATCGCTCCTGCGATGGCTGCGATGGTGATGGGCCCGATATGTGTAAAAAGTGTTCTACCGGATACACGTTGAAAGATGGAAAATGTCTGGGTATGTACATTTTAAAATAATTAAAAATTGAATCGTTGCGTATTTTATAGGTTATATTTTAAGCACAAATGATTCTCACTAATTTTGTACATTCTTTCTATGCATTTCTGTATTTCTATTTTCACCATCGAAAACCGTGTGAATTTTATATTTTAAATACCTGCATCGCTTTGTGTATACAACAGATGAGTCATCTGACCAACGCGACCAATTCGTTAATATCACGCGTTTACTCACCTACTTTGGCCTGTGCATCGCCACTTGTGTCATTTTCCAAAGTTCCACACACATCGCCTATATTGTGGGCGCCGCTGTGGCCATCTACATAGCAGCATCCGAGTATTGGCTCAGTTCCACAGCATCGCAGGGCGCAGCTAAGCCACAATTTGACACTAAGCAATTAGAAGATTTAATTATGAAGTCACTTTAATATCAAAAAACATTAACACGAAATATTTATAAGCAATTGCAATACAAGACAAAAGTCAATGCAAATATTTATTAGGAAAATTCAATTTTATTCTGTGAATAAAAGCTGTCAAAGTGTAGCAAATTAACGAAATTAAATTACAAACGACAAATATATGTTTTAACAACGCACATACATACAAATTTATAGCAAATAACCGATATTCAGGGCACAATGGAAAATTTATCTACATTTTTATTACATTCTTCTACATTCTCACCACTTTGATAAGCTATAAAAATGTAAAATAAATTTACATTCCCTACATTTGCTTATTTTTGCTTTTAATTTATATTTATTTATTGGCTATTAGTTGCTAAATATGTTTTTCGTTCTAATATTTTGGTTTTACAGACGAGAACATAAATGACGCTAGTGAGGACGACCCGAATATAACAGAAAACGCAAAGACCGAACTGTAATTTTAGTTAAGAGGTAGCTTGTTACGGCACCGTTATGCCAAATTAGCGAAAACGTGTGTAACGGGCTATACCACTTGCAAGCGGGTCTATGCCAACAACAATTGTTAGATTTGCACCAGAACGAAGCTATTTAAATGAATTTACTGTTAAAAACTATTTTTTAAATTTATAATTAACACTATTTTTATTAAAAAGCAAAGCATAGATGCTAAAAACACTGATCCCATATATTTAAGCGCACTTTTAGTTTAAGCTGAATTCTAAGTATATGTGTCTGACATGTAACTGCCATTTTAATAAATGGATGCTCGCATAATTGAAATAAACTTCCATTTTTTCAATAAACGCCGTAAACTTTTGCATTTTAACTCTGCCGCGCCACTACCGGCTCATTATCCACTTTCTCGAGCTCGGCGGCGCCTTCTGTGAATAGATTTAGGTCGTCCAATTTCGTACTCAACGATCCTTCGGGTTCCACCAGACTGCCGAATAGCTCATACTCGTAGGCCACATCATCATCGCTACGCTCACTGCTGTTCGTGTCTTGCTCCATTTTAAGACACGCGTCCAAAGCCGCTAAGGATTCCTCCGCCGCCGCAGCCATAAGTTCGCGTTCGCGCTCACGCTCACGCTCCACATCGATCTCTGCCACCAGCATCGCCTTTTTCCTGCTATGTAGATGTGGCAACATGTTAGCGGGCACCTCGCCACTGGAGTCACGTGAGTGGTAATCTGTCGAACTGGTCGAAAGCGCCTCGGTTTCCAGCAATAGTTTACCGTCTTTCAAAACGTACGTTGGCTCCTGCTTGTAATAGTTGCCGTACAATTCCTTGAGCGTCTTCTTAGTGAGGTTGAACTCGCGCATGCCGAAACCTTGCTTCTCTGCTTTGCGTTTGGCCTGCTTGCGTTGCTCGTGCGCCAACTGCTCAGCTGCTGTACGCAAACCTTCGCCGTCGTCAGAATTGCGTTTTGATGACCACGCACTGGAAATGGATTTTCGCGAGCGGCGTACGATTTGGCGGCACTTGTTCGTTATGCCGCCAACGATTTCGGAAACGAGCGCTATAGCGCCGAGCAAATAACCGATACCCATCAGCAGGAACATGCCCTCCGTGTCGGCTGTGGTTAACTGGCGTTCCTCTTGTATACGCTCACGCAGCGCATTGGCTGAGCTCGCCTGCAGCAGTTTGCCGCTAGCCGAGCGTTGCATGGACCATTTGACCTCATTGAGTATTTTATTCATGAGACCACTCTGTTGGGCGAGCAAGATCATTGAATCGATTTTGCGCTTATAAACTGAATCTCGCGGAAAGAGGAAGCCAACTTGGAACAATGCAAAACATTCCTCGCTGAGGTGCAGTGCGGACCGACGTGAAATGTTGCTAAAAAGGTAGATATTTTCAAACTGTACTACGTAATATACAGTTTTTACTATATACTTACTCGTCTGAGAAATTCTTTTGCACCATGAACTCCAGTTGTGCCGCCGAGCCTAAAAATGCATAGTTCCAGAAGAAACTTTGCGTCACATTGCCAATACCTTCTTCCAGGTTGGAAACAAATTCCATTTTCTTGTACAATTTGACTGTTGGGACATGCGTGGAGTTCTGGAACCAAGTCTCCCAACCGCCATTGTCTGAAAAAACCCTCGCATGAGAAAGTGTGGAAAGTAAAAGTCCGGAAAAGACGTGGCGATTCAATTCAGTGGATGTTTCACTAGGTGAGACCACACTCAATTAGAGGAATTAAACTTTTATCGGGCATTTGGAACCAGTATTGACTCTGTTCCAAAAAAATTGTTAAACTCCCTTTTGTTCTTACCCATTTAACAAAGTGATTTCACTATTTCTTCATAATTGTCATAGTTTCCATCTCTGTATCACTTACCTAGCGTTCCCACGCGAAAGAAAAGACCCAACAAGTCGTTAACAGAATCCACCGTATTTGGAAAGGCTGGCAGTGTCACAAACGCAATGATGGAGCCGGTATAACATGCCGTTATAATTATTGTGAACAACCAATAAGACCCTATAAGCAGACGCGTCGATGTCTTCTGTGTGCTGGTCCACGAGTATTTGCCCGAAAAAGTGAGGCTGTTGGTAAACATGCCGAAAACATACCAAAACATGTTCTCCATTTCGCCCCAATTGCCGATCAAGTGGCGCAACGTCAACCGATCACTGTACACAATGGGAAATATGGCGCCCAAGTAAATCACTACAATACAAACCCAAACCGGCCACTGGAAGGGACCCATAATAGCGCGATATCTGAAATGCAACAGGGAAGTTGAGCTACTCTGCTACTACGTTTCTTCCTAAAGTCGGCGCACTCACTTTGGCAAAGCTTTGGATGCAAGCGTAATAAAACTGGCGCAATCGCGTGAATGCCCAATGGACATGTCGGTTTCCGTGATGCGATCGTCCGTGATATATAGGCCGCACATGCCGATGTCGGCAGCTCTTGTGCGGACTTGAAGTATTATATTGTCAATGACGCTGAACAAATGCATGGGTTTGAGAAGAACATTGTTAAAGTATCATGGGAGAACTGGATTTCATGCATTATTACCTCTTAACATTTATTCGTCTTGCTGGCTCTATGATGTCGATGGTGAAATTGAGTTTCGACGCAATCATATTGAGTAAACGGTATTCCAAGCCATCCCAATTGGTGTGAGAACTGCCACCTCTGGATAGCGACTGAATGCGAAATATAAAAGGCGGCTGATTTATAGCCGACACTTGGAAACTGTGTCCGGCGAAACCATTAGCAAATTTTGGCGGGAAAAGGTTAACATGTGGTCGAGAAAGTGCGCCCCGAATCCAGCTAGTCAACACAATGGGCGTATTAGAACCCAAACCATCGGTATATAGTTTATGTGTGTAGAGTACGTAAGGTCGTTCCTAGTTTTGGAATTATAGAGTTTCTTATAAATCATATAGTGTTTAAATTTCGGAATATTTCGAAACTAATATTGCAGAACTCACACGCGATGGAGTCTCGGTCAGCGACTCGCCTATGACTAATAAATTTACAATATTTGAAGAGGCTTCCGAGGACAGAAAATCCCTCAGCTTCCATTGTGTTGAGCGCGCGACCAGCACAACTCGACTTTCGATTTGTGGTCCAATGATTTTGCGCGTCATCTCTGGATCCGAAAGGAATAGTATATAGCTTTTACACTGGCTATCTATGCGTCGTCTTAACCTTGAATTGATGGCCTTATAATGTTCGTTTATTTCGCCGTGATAAAAGGAGATGGGAAAAGTCTATAAAAGATGAATCAATGTCTCAAAAACTAACACCTAGTTTCTGCTTCAGCTGATTATTCTTCTATTATTTTTCTGTACCTTAAAAAGACTTTCCAGTATCATAGCCTCGGATTTCTTTACGAAACTGTCATAATAGATAACCGGTGGACACTTGTACAGGTACTCGATGGCGATTTTATTGACTAGCTTCACCAGTGACTCAGTTTGATCGGCGCCGAATGTGTTCATGTGGAACTTATTTGCCAGAATCTCTCCGCGTGGCTTTGGGTGCCCACGAAATATTGGCTTAATCTCTCGACGCAAGCGACGAAACTGCGGCACAGTAGCATTTCGCTTTCGATACTCGCAACCGCCGTAAAGCTGTGGGTTTAGATTGTGACGCTTTATCAAAGTCGCACTAACGCAGGCAATCCCATCCACTTCTGCTCCGGTTACAAGTTCACTGCACATCCAATGAAAGCTGCAAAGTAACAGAGCAGCTCGAACCAGGAAGCGCGTCCAACTAGGCAGCATGTTGTTGTCACACCGTTAACTTTTTCACTTCTGCTGCTTTGACTTATGAGTGGTGATATTTATCCATTTATGGGTATTCGGCATTGTATTGGTCATACCGCACAAGGCTAACTCGTAATTTATTAGCCCTACATGTTTATAATTAATATACTAATGTGCTTATTGTTGCTATATTTGTTGCTGCAATTGCGCTTGGTGCAGTTTGCGATGAGTGTAGCACGCAATGGGTCGTCACCTTCCAATTAGTAGTAGCTGGTGGTGTTGTTGCTTCGCTTTGATTCCGAAAACACCTGCGTATAATTGAGTTTCTATATCTGATTTGTCGTCAGCTCGTGTTGCAGCCACCTTAAAGGTAATCCGCATTTTTTAAAGCCATAAAAATTGTGCTAGGTAATGTTTAAAAATGCCGCTTGAAAAGGTTCTTCTCCCTTTTTGAGTGTCCGGTTTGATGTAACTCTACAAAAAATGTCCTAAGGCTGAACATAGATTGAATATTGTATTTAGGGGAATTTTTTGTCAGTAAACTCTTCAGGCCCAATAAGAAATGTGGTATTTGCTGGTGGCGTCCGAAAAAAATATTTATTAATTCAGTCAAAAGCTTTTCTCCGATCTCCTTAATATCGCATACAAGGTCCTAGCTTAGTGTGCCTAAGACTGAAGCCCACCGTCAGTCAACAAACTGATTGAGCCAAATCAGTACGGCTTTAGAACTGGAAAATTCATTACAGATTTTTAGCTTGCGCCAATTCTTCGATAAGGTTTCACAGCACGAAAATGGGCTGCCTTTATGCCGCTATGTCTGAATTTGGTGTCCACGTAAAACTAATACGACTGTATTAATTAAAGTTGAGCAGCACCACAAGGTCCGAAAGTACCGAGACTGACCGATCCGAGTCGTTCAATATCGACTGATGTTTCAGACAAAGATACTTTCTATTGTGTATAACTGCTGGCATAAGTCGATTATATTGATGTCATTGACCGCAAGAATGCGCCGTTAGTTCTGCTATTTCCAGACTAGATAAGGAAGCATTGCGTATGGGTCTGTTTGTAAAAGAAGACAAGACGAAGTATCTTCTGTCATCGCATTCGCGACTTGATTCGCATGTCACTGTGGGCAGTCATAAATTTGAAATCAATATCAGCCTTGAATTCCAACGTAAAATCACTCTTGCCAACAGTTGCTACTTTTAACTGAGTAAAAAACAAAAAAAACACCTCTTTCGAAAAACAAAGACCAAACTCTACATATCCCTCATCATTGCCGTCCTGCAGAAGCATAGACAATGATATCATCTGATGTTCGGAGAGGAGTGTTCGAGAAAAAGGTTTTGCGGAAGATTTATGGTGCTTTGCGCTTTAGCAACGCCGAGTACCGGAGTCGATGGAAGACCTTCACTCCGTTGTTGGGACCAGTTTGAGTTCGACCTGGCTGTACTTAGTATTTATTAGGATATTATCTTCAAACACAATGTACTCGGGACTGTTAGCCACAGAAACCCACGATATTACGCCGCAGTCGGTCCTGCTTAATCGTTTCCATGACAGTCGGGTCTACGTAACCGGAACGAACCTATGGTTTATCCGGCCAAGGATAAATTTCTGATTTCTGTTTATGTTCGCTCCCTTTTTAACGAGTTTAAACCCCAATCCCCTAGAAAATAAGTACACACATCCATGTTATATAAACATAATGTTTTCTTTATTTGTATTATTCATTGATTCGATTCGTTGAACGTGTCGTTAGCACAAAATATTTGATTCACTCGTTAAATGGATTTGGAAATGACAGTTTGAAATGCTTATTGACTAACCATAACGTATWACTAAAAATATGCTATACATATATTTTGAATTTTCTAGTTTAATATGTGTGTATGTGTTCGTGTGTGTTAAATTTCTTAACTCCAATAACTCACTTTTTTCGATGCAAACTTAAAACACTTAATACTTTCGATGTCAATTGGGTTTAGTTTTTGTTGAAAATTACAATTTGCCTTTAAAGTTACAGAAATTATATTTACACATTATTAGTTACATAGGGAAATATATAAATAAATTTATGTGATTTACGGCTAATTAGTAAAAATAATTTATGCATAATTATTTGTATGCATTTACATTTTATTATTTAATACTACATTACAATAGCGGCAGTGTGGCAACAACAATATATACTTATATAAAAAACAAAAAATAAAAATAAAATAGTAGTGTTGTTGTTTACTAGTGCTACTTAATGGTTGTTGTTAAATTATTGTATGAAGTTCATGATTTTTCAAAGTAATAAGTCGATTGATAAATTTTGATAGGTTTTATTAAATTTTTTAGTTGATTAGGAAAATACAATTTTATTTTATT
>NW_017536786.1:0-38753 GCF_001853355.1 Bactrocera latifrons | reverse complement strand
AAATTTATTTACGAAAATTATTAAAATAAATTTTTCAAAAATCAGTAAAATTTTTACTATTATTTTTACAGAATGTAGTAAACCTGTAACGAAAAGTGTCTGCTCTCTAAACTCTAAATTTTGCAAAACCAGTTATAAAAAAAGATCTATCTGACCGGCATGTTTTTATGTGTATAAATCAAAATCAATTAAGTACAGTTATAACCGTTCGWAGGTACAAAAAATAGTTATTATTATTTTTATATTTTCAAAAAGTTATGAAATTGAAATTTCTGTACCGAAGTGGCAAATAGTTCAGTTGTTTCTGTGAAGAAGACGTTTCACTTAAATTAGCTGGCGAAAGCTTTTCGAAACATTTGCCGCTTGGAACTTAAAACAAACTACAAAATTGTTCAACAAAGCCGCTCGCTACTTTTCTTTTGTACCTATTCAACCTTAAACGCTCGAGGCAACTCGAATAGTCAAACATTTATCACATATCATAATAATATAGTAAATTGCCCTAAACATACAGTGCTTACGTGTTAAAAAAAAACTTAAAATATGTATATTTTTTCATACAAAACTCTTCACTACTCAAAGCCACATGCGTTTCCGGTGCAAGTAGCGGTAAATCGCTCGGGCTGCTATGAAAAAACTACAACTAGTATTGCGCGCATGCGTGGCCACTTAACTTAAATATTTTTCTGCTTGTTTTCGCATTGACAACTAATACAAATTTAATACTAGAATTTCGACAAAATGTAGAATTAAATAAATAGTTTTTTTTAATCATAAAATACGAAATTTTATTTAGCCAATCATTCGTTGATGCTTTTTTGTTRTTATTTGCTAAATTTAGTTTTTGYTGGTGCTAACGAGTGAATTGCATATTTTGTGCATTTACGGTTGTATGTATGGTTTGTATGCATGTATGTGTGCTCCTTTTCCAGCTTGCTTCCTTTTGCTCCTCGTTTTTCTCTTTGACACTTGTCCATATTTACAATTAACAAAGCGCACGCGTTGCTCACCRCAGTTAACTTGTCGGCGCTTTGCTTGGCCTTAACTTATACACCTGCCTCACACATACATACACTACTAACGGTTGTCTTTAGCCCACACACACATTTTGTCATTTACGCTGTCGAATCTTCGATTTCATTGTCGATACGCGAGGAACGTATGCCCGATTTGCCGGTCCATGGATAGATGTCGGGGCAGGGTTGGCATGTTTTCATGTAGCGCACACCGGATTTGTGCCACAGATTGCAGACCTTGGGGTTGTTGCAACGCTTCGGACGGTCCTAAGGTGGACAAACAAAAAAAAAAACAATTTTTCTGCCTTCAAGTCTTTGGTAAAGTTTAGTACACTCACCGAGTAATCACACTGGAATGGCTGGAAGGAGTTRATGCGCGAAATCGGTGTGGGATCGCGAACCCATTGCAACATTTGCCAATTGGTCACAATCCAGACGTCGGGCATTTGATTGATGGTGTCCAAGAATTTGATGAAACCTTCCTTGTGGTGCGGTTGAGTGAACCAAGCGGCGTGGTAGAACAGACCGAACGGCGCTCTGGAAGGTATGCAACATATTTTTATTATTGAAAATGAAATTTACAATTTCATTGCATCGCGTCGCACCTGTTCGTTTGGTAGTGTCGTTCGAAGTTCTTCATAATCATTTTGGTAACACCTTCGGACTCGCTGGGATTGGAGCAAGCGTCACCCATCGAACAACGGCCACCATTCAAATCCTGCCACATCACCATAGGCACTTGCCACACACCTGGGTAGCTGCGTGTCGGGCATGGCGGTATCATACAGTCGTGAAAGATCTTATAATCGAAGGTGTAGGGCCACGATGGCGGGCGATTCTCGTAGACCGGCAGTGATGAGTCGTAGGTAAAGTTGGAATCGTAAAGCATCTTGTACATTTTGTTGCCGCCGACAGAGAGGAAGGGCGCGCGCATGCCACGCACATCGGAGAGTTTCACGCCACCGTAGGCGGCGAGAATTTCACGTTGACCGGCGATCTCACGTGTCCATTTCTTCTGCGAGAATTGTTCACCGAAGCTGTGACTGTATGCGTGTTTGGGTTATTGGGTTAAGAAGAGAAATAGATTAGTAGGTATTTTTGATTTTTTTGTTGTTGATTTTTAGGTTATGTGGGGACATATACATATATATATTAGAGCGGGTTGATTTTTAGGTAACAAAAAAAAAAACGGAAAAATTTCGTTTGAGGGAAATGGTTTGCGGTTCATGCTGAACAACTTTGCTAAGCCACCAAGGGTCTAACCGGTTTTAGGTCAACGGTTTTTAAGGCGAAGGGACCATAAAAGATTGTCGGTTTTTTAGATATCTGTATAAAATTTAATACAAACAGTTTAAAGACCCATAGCTGTCTCTTATACACATCTAAAATAAGTAACTTAATTAAAAAAAATAGTTTATATTTTTATTCATGGACTTAATTTTTAAAAAATTATTAAGTTTTCAGTTTTAAAAATCCATTTCTTCTAATGTTCATATCAAATTACCATTACTTTATGTCTTCACTGGAGCAGTGGAAAGCGGTCACCCATTACCAAGCATAATAAAGGCTTGTTTGCATATACATATATTACACATAGCTGAGTAAGTAATTTATTTACTAAAATATATGCGTGTATGTGAGTTAAAAACTATTATCTCATATACAAGAAAACAGAATGTTTTTTATGCGTTAGATGTGTGTTACTGGAAAACTGCTAAATGCACTTGTGCGCTTTTATTGTACTACTCAAAAAGTGCTTTCACAATAATGATCCAGTTGTCCTTTGCTTTTAGGCGTCAACTTTTGCATTGTTTTTGTTTACTAATGTGTATGTGTGGCAATTAATGCTACATATGTAAGTGCTGCCAGACTCTTATTGCTGTGCCGTGTACATTATATTTTGTGCTTGCTTTTGCTTTACTTACGATACGGTGTGGGAGGCCATCTCATGCCCTTCGGCATACAAATTTTGCACTTGACTGTAGTCGGTCCACTCGTGTGATACGTAGAAGGTTGCCGTTATGGGGCAGCCATTCGGATTGACACGCCCCTTTTCGAACAGATCGGTGTACAGTTGCTTATTCAGATCATTGACTGARTCGTCGAAGGTGATTAGCACTATTTGCGGCACTGTCTCGACCGGTAAATCGCCTGTGGTGGCGCACGCGTGTGCATTTTTCGTGAGTACATGGTATTTGCATGAGGTGAGGGGGAGCGAGCGGGTCCGCGACACAATTATATGCATTATGTGTAAAGAGTAGGAGTAGAAGTTGACGAAATGTCACCATAGAATTGAATGTTCGGATGATTTGTAAAAAAAACACAAATTATGGCGTGGAAATAAATTAAATAAAAAAGAAAATAATTAAATTAAATAAAAACTGGCGAGAAACATACAGATAGTGGTTTAAATGTGTAATTAAAAAACAAAAAAATATATAAAAAAAAAAGAAATAAACAATCGCGAGGATAAGTGATAGAAATGGCGCTTTCGAAACCAGTTTATTTATAGTGGATGAGTAACGCTTGACCGCTGGGTAGAAAACTTGGAAGAAACGACAGGTATGAGGGGCACCACATGCTCGGCCACAAAATGAACGCTTATACTATATATAAAAGTATGTATAGCATATTTCATAAATAAACAAGTAGCTCTTTGAGCTTTAAAGCTCGCAGAAGCTCCGAAGCGCGCAACTTACGAGACGGAGTGCGACGCCATTTCATGTCCATCCGCATAGAGATCTTGCACCATGCCATAATCGGTCCACTCGTGCGAGACATAGAATGTGGCACGCAACGGGCAGCCGTTGGGATTGAAGCGCGACTTATTGTTGAAGAGCTCTGCGAAGATATCGATATTCAGTATGCTGATCGCATCGTCGAAAGTGATCAGCACCATTTGTGGCACCTCATCGACACTCAAACCGCCTAATTGGTGTTGTGTGAACGAGCATCGTATATTTTCGTAAGTGTTTGTGAGTTACACATTGTATTTTAAGTGAGTGTATTAAAATGTATAAAAATTTGATTGCGGCGTTAAATATTTTGCGCTTTAGTGTGCACAAGTACTGCGATTTCTCTGTTTTTTTTTTTTTTTTTTTTGTTTTGATTTTTAAAAAGTGAGGTTAACTTACCGGGAATGTCCTTGCCACCGCAGGCGCAATCGGGCAGCAGGCATACATCCTTGCGGCACTTGGCAGCTGTCTTGTCCGGCGTCGGTTGCGGGTAGAGCGGCTCGGGACGCGTGGGTGGATATCTGTAGATATCGACGAACTCYTGCGCCTTCGAGACAATCGTRCCGGAGGGCTTCAAGGTCGGACGTGTGCGTCTATGTGGTGGGAGTGGTTAGTGAATTTGGTGAAGATGGAGTTATCTTGTGTATAATTATACTTACGGTGGATGCGTGCCGCGGTTGCTCGTCACTGCTGTGGGTGTGTCACGTTCCTGGCCGACGTAGGAGGAGCTACCGCGATTACGATTGTTATTCGAATTTGTTCTATGTAAAAATTTAATTGAATTGTGTAATGTTAGCAACATCCATGGTTAATTACTTGTTGTTGTTTTTGGTTGTTGTTGTAGGAAAATACGATAGCACAAGTATATAGAAAACATATACGCATATATATATATATACATATGTGGTTTGTAACGATGTGATCGTTTCGGTTTTTCATAAGAGAGGCGATAAAAGTTAACGGTTAACTACCTTGCTGCGAAGCAATTACCAGTGTGGCCAATGCAGACACACACAGCTACACTAAACACTAAACAGGCGAACTAAGCGTGGCGCAGACGCACAGCACACACACTAACATTTATATACATACATACACGGTTAGGCACATAGTTTACTAACATTTACATAGTCAAACTCCGAGAGAAACCAATTTTACACGTGACAATGCTTTACGGTAGTTTGTTAGTAGCAACAACAAATATACAGTAGAGTTAATGGAGAGTGTTAGTAACGTGACATTATTTACAAAATGTTGGCATGTGTTAGTCGCAGTTATGCTAAGTTACAACAGCTACAACAAGCAATGGGTTTTTACAAAATTTACAAGCTGAAAATAGCGTCGCACTGCTGCAGAAGCTTAGTGAGAACCGAAAGATGAATTGTTTGTTTATATTTTCATCATTATATTCTTCTTCTTCTTCTCTTGTTATTTTCAAAACTTGCTGCAAAGAAAGAGTGTTTAGTCAATACAATTCGATAGTGTTTGCAGTTGCATTGGCGTTAGGTGGCAGAAGGGGTATGGAAGGAGGGAATGGTGTGAGGGATGTGAGGAGTGTGGTTGAGTAAAACAAGCAGTAGAATTAACGGTATTTTTACAGCATTTTTCTATACATATTCAGCGCTTGCCAACTGCAAGACACATACTCGGGGCGCATTAGTTGCAGTTTGTACAAAAGTTAAAGACAGAAAACCATTTGGGGGATTTCGCTCAAAACGCGCTCAGGGTGAAGTGGTCGACTAAGAGTTGGAAGTTCAGTTTGGTTAAAGAACGAAGTTTGGGTGGAAATTGGGTAGAAATATCTATGACTAACTAATAGAAATACTTTATTTAGAGATTTATGTTTTACATGTACGCTGAATAAATAATTCATAAAGAACTCAATAATTTATAAAATATTTTGTGAACGTTGCACACTGTCGCTAATGTGATTCAATTAATTCATCATACTATAAACGAAAAAAGCGGTGATTAAAAATTATTTCGCGCAATATAATTTAGTTTTGTAAAAAATCAAGCAACGATTAGAGTCGTAAAGTAATGGGAAATGTGTTCAACTCAATGAGCTTAAAAGCTCTAACGTTTTATTTTTTTCTCATTTTTGAAATACGCAAAAGGTGGCCTTAGTTCTCGAAACATATTCGGTGTAAAACACTGCAGACTTGTATGCAACTGTGTCACAAGCTTTTAGCTGGGCCAGAAACACAGGCGAGCTTTTTAAATCGCCTTCCATTGGTTAAAGTATRCTCTAAGGACTCATTAACGTATTTAAAAATATTACCGTCTGTGTTTAAAACACTGCAGAGTTGTATTCAAAAGTGTCGAAAGCTTTTAGCTGGGTTCTAAATGCGGGAGAGCTTTTTAAGTTGCCTTTAGTGAGTAAAGTAAGCTTTGAGGACTCCTTAAAGTCGCAGGTAAGAAACGTATTTAATTAAAACGATTTCGTCTGTACTTTAGAGCTTTTTATGATTTGAGGACTTATTYACGTCGCAGATAAAAAACGTATTTAATTTAGAAAACTATCGTCTGTGCTTTAGAGCTTTCTAAGCCGCTTTTAAAGCATTATTTAGCTTTAAAGTAGCTTTTTCTTTTCACGAAAGTTTACGATGCTAACGGCTTGTCGGAGGAGACGAACATATTTTTTCATTGGGAACTTGTGTATGGAACGACTTTTAATGATTTTTTTTGCATTTTGAAAAAACGTTAGAATTTAAACTTTGAAAATCTCAAATCATACTCCAAAACCTTCGAAAGCTATCATCCATATTTTAGAGCTTTTTAAGTTGCCTTGAGAAGCTTTTAGCTTTTATCTAGCTTTTATTGCCGAGAAAGTTTACGAAGGCTTCGGCTGCTGGAAGAGCCGAAAACTTTTTTCGGTTGAGTAGGAAACTCACGTTGGGAATTATTTTTTATGTTTTAATAAATTTTAAAACTCCGTTATAATTTTAAACTTCGAAAATCTGAAATTATACTCCGAAAGCATAAAGTTTGCTTCTTCCAAAACTCGATAATCTTCTAAAATAAGCTATAAAATCGACAGAGTGTTTCTTTTCGGAAAAGTAGAACTGGAAAAAGTATTAAATGGWTCGATTAGGTGGTAAAGTGGTGCAGAAAGCTAACTAGTAAGTGCAATTGGTTAAACAAACAAAAACATTTTCGGTTCTCAATAGTTACGAAACAATACATTAAGAGAAATAGAGAGTTTGTATTGGCCCAATACAGTGCTCCAGCTACTAAGAATTTAGTAGTGAAAATTAATAGCTGTACTTTTATATAGAAACTCATAAAAAAATAAAAACTTAGTTATAATGTCAACTAACCACCACCTTTTCGATAAAATTATGTGAGAAAAAAAATTAACTAAAATTCTATAGTGAAGTTACTAAGTTTACATTTTTGAAAATCTCTTTAATTATTCAGCGTACACCAAAACGAAAAATAATCGAAAATAATTGATTTCTTGTAAAATCAAATTTGCAAGGGAAATCGAACAACTAACAACTACATACGCTACAGTAGACTATGGATATGTTGACTTTAACTAATTTTGCATAGTTTTAAGATAACTAAAGCACCTGGCAACCCTGACAGTTGCCAGAGTGTGATTGAAAGTTGGTTTTTACTTCTCAGCGCCTTTTGACGCGCCAAACAAATATTCAAAGAAAATACAAATTTAAGTGGGATAGTAAATAACTGTGAGTTTTATATAGTATATATAGTATATAGATGTATGTAAAATTGTAGTTGCTGTTGTTGTTGGTTAAGTACCTCGAGGGAATTTCGTTGCACTTGGCATTCGATGTGGTGTCTGCGCACTTGACCGCTGCACCGACGTTCGTGGCGTAAGCACTGGCCTTAATACTGTTACCTCTGGCCGCGTTGGCGGATGCCGGCGAGGCAGAGGCCGTGGCCGAGGCGGAGTTAGAGTTGGAGTTGGGAGCGGAGGGCGAAGAAGGTGCGGAGTAAGCGGCAGCGGCAATCGACGACTTGATGGCGTTATTGACTCTTGAAGCACGCATTGGCGTTAGCAGGGACTTGACAGTGCTCGCTGGCGTGCTGCTGGCAGTTGCAAGGGAGGCGGGCGTTTGGGAGGAGGACGTTGTGCTGACGGTGGTGGATCTTGATGTAGGAGATGTGTGATGTTTGGTTTGTGTATAAGTGTTTTGTGTAGGGGAACGATTGGACGCAATTGTTGCGGTTGCGCTTGTAGTTGGTGTAGTGTTTGTTGCAGCTGTTGTACGGTACGCAGCAGTAGGTGGCGTAGCCGTAGTGGTCGGACGTAGCGTTGTGGTTGTTGTGGTGGTCGGTGGTCTATGGGTGGTTGTCGTCGTCGACGTTGTTGTTGTTGTGGTAGTAGTCGTCGAAGTGCTGCTGGTTGTTGGCATAGTCGTGAGCTTGGCACGTGGGGTGGTATACAAATTTTTGATCTCCTTCACTGCAGCACTTATTTCGCGCTCTGAAAAGTCATCCACGAACTGTTGGGCACTACTTTCGTCACTGTCGCCGGCAAGGAAGAGCTGAAGTTGTTCCAGCACCGAAGAGGGATCGTATCTCGTGCGACTTGTGCTGGATGYGATGTAACCAGCATTCTGTAGACTTTCCGCCAATGTACGATCCTTCGTCTGCTGTCGGTACTTGTTTGAGAACAAATACTTCGGTGGACGCTCTTTGAGCTCGCCAACCTGTTGTTCTGTGGAGGCTGATGAGCTGGCGCTCACCGCCGATTCGATACTGTTGTCTTGTTTCCCGTCGATGGGTTGTCGTACCAAAGCTTCGGCACGTGGACCATCATCTATGGTGGATTCATTTTCAATGGGTTTGCGATTCACTGTCTTCTGTGCCGATTGTCCATATGTGTTTGCAGCAGCCTGCTGTTGTTTCTTCTCCGCCTTATAGTTTTCATATTTTTCTCGACTTTTCAGTGAGCCTGCCCCTAGCGTATTTCGTTGACCCTGAACGCCCACGATACGCGCGCGTTGTTGTTTTCTTCTTTGTGGGTAGGGTTCCGGTGGTGAATTCGTAGCGGACTCTTGAGCATTAGCGCCAGAATAACGACCGCGCGGCGCATAAGTTGTGGGTTCGTCGGCTGCATTGACTGTAGCTGCAGAATACCTGGAGCGTCCCCGCGGACGTGGTGTTTCCGAACTAAGTGAGCTATGATCTAGTTTTAGTAGATTTTGATACGAAAGTGCCTGTGAGACACGTATGGGCGAAGTCACAATGACTGTCGACATGGTGGTGGGTGTTGTACTCTCGGTTGTAGCCTCTGTTACTGGCACCGGGGTGGTGGTTGTTGTGGTCGTTGAAGCTCTGAGTGGTGTGTTAGAAAAGGTGTTGAGTATCGTATCACTTATACTGAAATTCCGCATAGCTGTCGACGCGGTAGACAGAATGGAATCAGTGAGGTTGCGTTGAGGTGTTGTGATGAGAAAATAGCTGCGTACCGGCTTGGCACTAGTGCTCTGTGTGAATGTTGTAGGCGTGGTTGGGCTGGTGTAGCGTGGCTTGACCGTGCTACGCAGTCCATTGAAGCCTGTATAACGATCTTCCTTTTCTTGGAGTATCGTTTCCAGACTTTTATACGGCGAGACAAAACGCTGAGCCGGAGTTCCGGTGGTTTTAATAAGGTTATCTTTGAATGTTAGCGTGCGCGGCGTGTAGCTCTGAGCAGCGCGCTCGGTAGTAGAGAAAACAAAGGTAGTTGTCGGTGGAGGCGCTGCTGTTGTCGTAGTGGTTGTGGTAGTAGTAGTTGTTGTGGTAGTTGTAGTAGTACGTGGTGTTGTGCGTGTCGTTGTGGTACTAGTACTTGTGGCAGGGCGTGCGGTACTTGTATCCTTTAGAGCTGTTACCACACTTTGCTCGCTACCCGAGCTAGAGACATGATCGTCCTCCAAATCTGTTTGCAAACCGATATGTTGCAACGGCCTGTCACTAGTACGACCCAGACGCCATGCGCTACGCAATGGCGGGGCATAGGTGGTTGGGATAATATCATCCTCGTATGAGGAGTCATAAAAGGGAGATTTCTGCGCCGGTGCACTCGCTGCGGCCGTGCTCGTGATGGGCGTAACAATTGCGCGGCTTGTTGTCGTAAGTTTTTGCGCTGCCACATTCTGTCTACGTTCGTAGATGGGTCCCTCCGTTTCGTCCGCGTTTTGTGCACGCAAACTGAAACCATTTGAACCGGTTTGCAAATTATACTTGAAAGGTTTCGGTTCAAAAACAATATTTGTGGGATAACGCAAGGTTGTGCTGGTTGCGGAGCTCTCATCACTTGTAAGCTCTAAACTCGGCACGTGTTCTGAAGTTGGCGGTGGCACTACTCTAACTGTCGGAACAGGTTTAAAACTCTGTGGCGCAATATCAGAARCAATATAACTTTGTAGTCTACTTTTCGGCTTTTCAAAATTACCTAGGCGCTGCTGCTGCGGTTCCTCGTTAGAACTTTTACCATAATACCCTTCCCTTTGTCTATTGCTATTGTAGACGTTTTCATTAGCTGAATATTTGGTATTTGAGAGATTTTTTGCACCAATCACGCGCACCGAATTGCTACGTGACCCCTCTGTATAGTCTTCCACATTGTCGATGGCCGCTAAAAATTTCGATCTTTTTGTCGTGCTTGACTCAAGCGAGCGTCCCGCGTTGCTGAAGGGTTCAGACGTCTGCACCTGCACGTTCTGACTTGCGTCCGATACGGTTTCAATGTCGCTTACCGTCCGTAAATAGACCGGTGATGACTGTGAGTGTAATGAGTGTGCTGCTTGTGGTGGATTTTGGCTTTGTTGTGTATTTGGATTGAGTTTGGGGTAACTGTGGGACTTGGCAACAACCGTGACAAAGGTTTCGTCGGAGTCGACGTATTGAGAACTGGAAAACGAGTGGGATATTGGTGTAATGGTTGTTGTTGTGTGTGGTAATGTTGCTGGTTTTCTTTGTATTGGTGTGGGGGAAGATGTAGATGGTGTGTTGATGGCGGAAGGTTGTTGGGAATTGACTTGTGAACGTTGGTTCTTTTGGTATTTGTTTGCATGCGTTTTAGATCTGTAGGAGAAATCCACATTTTCGGTTAATGTTAGTGTTTTTGTTGTAGATTTAAATTTGGTATTTGGAGTAGTGGTGCTTGTGGTGGTAGTAGTAGTAGTAGTGGTAGCTGTGGCGGTTGTTCGTCAGTTGTTTGACGGTAGGCGTTCAAGTTTTAGAATTGTTTATATTTTGATTGATTTATGTGTTATTACTACTCGATTTGTTGTTATTTTGTTGGTTTTACTGTGGTTGGTGGTGGCAAGGTGAGCTATGTACTGAATCTGGTGCAAAATACCGTTAAATTCTACTGTGTAAATAACGTAGTAGCTTAACAGCTGTAATTGCTAAAGTAGTTTGAGACATTGTAGGACAAAATTCAATAACGGTTGAGGGGTTGTAAGTAACTAGATTTGGAGAATAGTACTCTTTGCAAACATTACTTTCTAGTATTAGTATGCCTGCAGATAAACGGACTTCATTCTCTGGTGACACACAGTTTCTTGAATTTACATCTAAAGGGTTTAGCTCAACCCAAGAAACAAGCTTCTCAAAGGCAAGATAATCTCGTCCCAGCGGATTAAAGAGTTAAGTAATACTAAACCATTGGCCCTTCTCCCAAAGGACAGCATTAATAAAAGGGTTAACTTCACCAAGAAGTTCAAGACAGCAGAGCTGAATAGAATGATTCCACTCTCCAGCTACTGCTTAATGATACTACGATCAAGTGGTACACTGTTGGCTTGAAAACGTCGGGGGAAAACAGTGCAGTGGTCGCAGGACCACGGGCCATGCTATCCATACCTATGAGAAGTTTTCCGAGCATTTCTCAGACAGAAGTCTTTGCTATACGTTAATGCACAGATATAAATCTCCAATGCGAACACCTGTTAAAGGCCCTTGGATCCATGTTTCCAAATAGCCATCACATTGCTTCGCTATCACCCAGCAGAATATTGGACTTTATCAATATGCTTGCGCTAGAAAATAAACTTTCCTGCCTATTTGAACGAAATTGTCCTTAGTAGGGATTTATTAGAAGCATGGAGAATAGAATTTGGAGATACAACTTCATGCGAGTGAGAAAAGCTCTCTGACCGCCATTCACTTTCTTTCCAGAAACGATTCTTTTACATATGGCTCAAACAGCTCACGACTCCCGGTCTTTGACGAAGTATTCTCTGGGTAGCCAAAACACATTCCTTTGAAACCGAGTTAAATTGAGAAGGCGAAATATCCCCTCCCCAGGCTTGTGCGATGAGCTAAGGACGGACCACGTAAAAACTCTGCCGATGGAAAGTAAACAACAGCCTCGTGTATTCAACGACATTGACATATTTCAGCGAGTTGAGAGACAGCGGCTGCGGTAGCTAGGCCATGTCGTTCGAATGCACGAAAACACTTACTGAAAGTATACGACGCAGTACTCGCCGGGGGAGGCAGAGGAATAGAAAGACCTCCACTCGCCTGGAGAGATCAGGTGGAGAAGGGCCTGGCTGCTCTTTGTATCTCGAGTTCTTAACTCGGCTATAACTGCGTAAGCGGTGAATACGCCATTAAAGAAAAAGAAGGGATTTACTCGTGAGCAAAACAAGCATATGGATGACCTTTTCATTCAAGGGTATATATTCTTTTGTTGTAAGTGCATGGTTYTAGGAGTTCGATTTTAACCAAATATATGTTAAAACCTTTGCTGTACTTAACATTTTTTAACAATTTTGTATCTACTTTCTATAAATTATTCCTAAATTGCTCAGCTCGATTTCCTGAGTACCTCGCATGTTTGAAACTTAACTTTAACTCAACTCTTTTGAGTGTGAGACGTTTACGATCGAGTGTTTCATAAGTTCATATTTCGATAAATGTGTTTCAAAAGTTCATATTTTGATGAACATCGACATTACAGACTGCTGAACAAATTAAACAAAGTATGGATGTTATATATTATATAATGTGAGTGTATATATGTATGCACCTTCGGCTGTAAGTAAAACGACAGTTGAGGCGGATTAAACGAGAGAACCACAGAATGCAGTAGAAGAGGAGCGCAAAATATCAATGCTTAGTATGAATGTTTGTTTGTATGAGTAAGCGCTATATATAGTATATAAAGGTATGTATGTATGTAGTATGTGTTGGTGGCTTGGTGATTGCCAGCTGATGATGAAGAGTGGGTGGTTGGGTGCTTTCAACAATTCAATTAATCCAATTAGCAAATTAACATARAGTAAAGCCAAAAATCACGCAATGACCAAACGCTGTTACATAATGAGCGGAACTTTCGAGCTTTCGAATGAATGCGTTCCGCAWGAGATTTTCGCATAGCATGGATGAGCGTGAAATGAACGCGTTTAGCGTGTCAGAGACTATACCTTATCGACTTCGTTGTTGCTGTTGCTGGTTGTGTGGTGCGCGCAACTTGTGCAGTGCGCGTCGTCGCTGTTGTGGTCGTCCTCGGCGTGGCTGTCGTGCGCGGTGTTGTTCTTGGCACCTGAGTTGTTGTTAAAGCTGTGGTCGGCTGGCGGCGTTGCGCRAGTGTCGTCGAATCGGTATTGCCGCGGCGTGTTGGTGCCGTGACCACCCTACTCGTCGRCGGTTCAACGTAGTCCGTGGCGGTCGGATTGAATACTCTYTTGAAATCCTCATCGTAGCGCGTCGTGCCGAAYACATTGTATTCGTCGACATCTTGTGTGGCCACCAACTTTGGCGCATAGGTGGTGAAGCGTCGGGGCTGCTCGTACACCGCACGATCGGTAACCAGCTCGTAGGCAGGCACATCGTCATACAGTTCGGCGCTGTTGTCGTAAGACGTTYCATATAACGGTGCATCATCAACGGCGGTCGGCAGCTGGGCGTAGACGTTGCGCACATTGCTGACCGGCTGGCGCGGTGGGTGTGACGTTGTTGGTGTTGGTAATGTTGCAATGGTGACGCGCTCACTGTTTGTTTTTGKTTTTTTGTACGTGCGTGTGTATTTTTTGTATAAAACGTAAGCGTAAAGTAGCAATGTTGGAACGGTTGGATGTTTGTTGTTGCAATAAAGTGGACAATTTAGAAAATTCAATTTAAAAAATATCAACAAAAACAAATTTGGAGCTTCACAAATGCGTATGCATCTTCTTTCGGTGCGTGTGTATGAGCGTGTGCTGGTGCAGGCGTGGTGGTGTTTGTGTTATGTGTGTGTGTGTGTGTGTACAATGTGTGAGGCGCACATATATGTGTGTGTGTGTGTATATGATGCATCCTGCTAAACTAATAGCCCAGTTATGAGAGCGGCGCTTAACGCCGCTTTAGACTTTACCTGCGGAAATTTTTTGATGTTTGCATGACATACATATTAAATATAACGGTACCAAATGGTTCTTATGCCTTGGCTGGTTAAATAATCACGCATGTATGTGGTATGTATAAATCTCAAACGTTATAGGGATTTGGCTGTACTCATACATAATTGCGTAGTATTTTTTTTATATTTTATTTTATAACGGTAATACTATAGGCTTATGTTTGTACGTAATCTATGTATGTTTATGGCAGGCAGCTCTCGATTTGTAAGTCGGTTAAATGGTTAATCATAAGTTAAATGCTTTGGTTAAGAAACAAAAAAGTTTAATGTAGTTCTTTTGGTTATTAGTTGTTGTTGTTGGTGGTGATTGATTTGTGCACGAAAGCTTTGATGTACTTACCGCGTTGGTGGACGGGTCGGCTGATCATACACATTATCCTGTTCGATCTGTCGGAAGAAAAATATATTGTTGAAAGTCCAAATTGTTCAAAAAGTTAAGGTTAAAATAGTTCAAGAAAAAAAAAAATTAAATTTCAAAGCAAGGGTCCAGGTGCAGCACGAGCCGCTATACAGGCCCTGAGCTTGCTGATAGGGTGAGAACAAGCTGGAGTTGCCTTGTACTTTTGCATTCTGCCGCTGAATCCATGGACCTTGCGGCATATTAGCGAATGTTGATAGGACTACTAACTGGGCACTATCCTATAGGTATTTAAAAAATTAGGCTAACGATTTTGGGGGGGTTCTAAATTATCAAATTTGCATAGAGGAGGGTGACGTGKAAACTTATAGATACTTTCTTTTTCATTATCCAACTTTCGCGGGGATAAGTTAGAGGATGGAGTCATGAGTAGAAATTCACGCAAGTGAGGAAAGTTCTTTCAGCGCCATTCATTTGGGAGCGGCCAGAAACGACTCTTTTACTCACTTCCGGGCCTAGTCCAAACATCCGTAAAAAACGCCAGATTGAAAAGGAAACAACAGCCTTGGATAAAGTCCTCTCTGGACGAACAAAGACCAAACCAAACTCTATAAGTTACTCATTATTCCCGAATGAACGATGACAACATCTGATGAGTCGACGGTACGAGCTTTCGAGAGAAAGGTTCTGCGAAAGATTTATGGTCCACGGCGAATATCGCATTCGATGAAACGATGGGCTGTATGAGATATACAACGATATTAACATAGTTCAGCGAATTRAAAGGCAGTGGCTACGCTGGATAGGTCATTTCGCCTGAATGGATGCCAATACTCCAGATTCGACGCAGAGGAAAAGGAAAACCTCCATTCCGTTGGAGAAASCAGGTGGAGAAGGATCTGGCTGCACTTGGTATTTCCTCTCCGCCAGTAAAGAAGAAGAAGAAGGTTTAATCATCTCGGCTGTCACCCAGCCAGGTGATTTGGCTGTAATTCGTATTAGTCGCCTCAATGTATTTCTGATAGGATCAATGCGCCTTGTCGGTATACGACCGTCTTTTTGATCTAAAAAGTTCTGAGCTCGGAGAGTTCAACATACATGCCTTTCCAGATGTCCAAGCAATTACACGAATGTCGGTTTGAATATCTGAGCTGGAAATTTCAATCTTATCTGAAGTAATTTACGGTTTTGAAACCATTTTATGAAAAAACGCAAGAACAAGTTTTTAGATTATTAAGCTTTGAAAGACAGCTTAAAACTTGTAGGCCCAGCTAGATGTCGATGATAGAAACTGGGTTAATAATTTTTTAAGGGTCCAGGCTTTAATTACATACCTCTCCCTTTATCTCTCTCTCACTCTCTCCATACTGTTACACTATACAGGTTTTGAAAGGAATTTCAAAATATACAAAAAAACTTAGTAAAATATCAAAAGGTGATCATCGGAAACTCTAAATCCGCTAGATGGCCCCAGAGTCGATATTTTATACAAAATTATATTTATACTTTGATTGAGTTCACAAACGCAGATATTGAAAGGGTTAGTTCCCTTACTAAGTTCTATAAAAGAAAATTCTCTTTTCTCTGTCTTTCGTTAATAGTACCGTTACACTTACCTGTGCAATAAGATCCTCGTCATAGTCGGTGTTATAGATCAACGATTGCTGATTGTTGTACGTTGGCTTCTCTTGCGGTTGATAAGTCTCTCGTAGTGGCACTTGGGGGGCGGGTGTTGTCAGTATTTCCAATGGACGATAGGTCGACTGTTGGACGGGTTGTTGACGCACCGGCTGCTGTGGCTGATATTGTTGCTGTTGCTGCTCTTGCTGCTGCTGCTGCTGCTGTTGCTGGTACTCTATATCCCTATACAAATCAAGATCATCATCATAAACTGAGTAATATTGTTCGTAGGAGCTTTGCTCCTGATTGCTTTGTTGCGGTGCTTGTTGTTGTTGCTGCTGTTGYTGTTGYTGTTGCTGTTGCTGTTGTTGATGTTGCAACGCAATTTGCTGTTGCTGTTCAGCCTGTCGCTGTTGATGCAATTGATGTTGATGTATGTTTGCTTGTGACTCATAACCCGCGTGATTTAACAAAGCCGATGTGTTATAGTAATTACGATTGGCCAATTGCTGATTATGATTCTGATTCTGATTTTGTGTAGGATTCTGATTCTGATTCTGATTCTGACTTTGTATGGATGGTATCGCCTCCACAATCACGGCAGTCGGCGGACGTTGTTGCTGTACATAGTGACTGGCCGGCGCTTGTGATTGTGGTGATGATGGCGATGCAGAGTCGGGTCTGCGATGAGTTTAATGCATTTTTGGGTTTTTGTTTTTGTTTTTGGTTTGTGTTTTTTGTTTTTTGTTTTGTTTCGTTTGGTTGTTGATTGCGCCACCATGAATTTGTTTTTGTTTTGGTTTGTGGATTGATGTATTAGCAGTTAATCGTTATTGATATATATATATATATATGTRTTGATATATATGTATGTATGTATATTTACAGTTACCAAACGTTGTTATGTAACAATTGATTTGTTTGGTTGTTGTTGTAGTAGTACAATTATACAAACATGAGGGTGGTATAAATGCATATATATTTTATTTTTCGTTTGTTATATATATATATGTATGTATATATTTACAAAAGAGAGTATGAGAACGAAAAGAAATAGATTATTTTAGGATTAGTTAAAACAATAACAACTAAGAACAGGTGGAGAGCTGCACAGCTGGGTTAGTGGGTGAAAGTGGTGTAAGACAACCGGATGTTAAGAGTAAGAGGGCTGAGAGTATGTGTGGCTATAAATAGTTTGGGGCATGCATAGTGAAAATATACAGTTATAGTACAGAATGATTTACAGTATAGACAAGAGGATGAGTGCAAGTAACGTTATAAAATTGGGTAACGGTACAAAGTACTCCGTACTGGGTCCATACTAAGTCCAGTTGATCGGTTGAATTCGCAAGTTTTATCATTACATATTTTGTTTTTGTTTTTGGGTATGCTCGCTGGATACACGGTACTTTGGCAAGGGTGTAAAAACGTTTGTATGTACAGTTTGGTATTAGTGACATTTAGTGGTCTGTGGTAGTATGTACCTGGGAAGGTGCAACATTGGCTCTGCAACAAAACCGCAGGTTGCACCACAAGTAAGTAATTAAGTAAGTTTATAAACAGTTATTTACACATCATTTACAATCGGTAGTGTTGGTTGAGTGTGCGTATGCTTTGGGAGACGCTGGAATCACTTATAAACCGTTAAAGACCGCTAGAGGGCGCCAAGTGCCACAGGGCATCAAGCGGGCGAGCTCACAATCRGAGTCCACGCGCTTGGCCCCACACACTTGCCACCCTGCCGGTTTTATACGCGTGCAGAGCATTTGTCAACCTGCCCAGTGTTGTTGTTGTGGCTTCAAACACGCAACAACAAAGTTTCGCACGCAACAAGCGCACTGCTTGCAAACACAACAAATTGTACACAAAAACAAAAATGTGTCTCTTGTAGACTTTCAACAAGTGTACCTTTGTCCACCGTCCGCCATGTCCAGGTGCATGTTGACGTTCAACTGCAGCGAACCGAGTGCTGAGGACGCCGGCGTGGCTGCGGGTCGTTTGCGAAAGKTTTGTGCAGCGAAATCGGTTTTGTTGCTTTTGTTGATGTCGTTGTTGCTGTTCGGTTCGAYGTTGTTCAGCTCCTTGTTGGCATTGCTGTTGTTGCTTTGCCACTTACTCTGGCCACGATGACGATTCGGACGTACCGTGTAGCGCGTACGTTGTGTTGTTGTTGTTGTCGTTGTCATAGTGGTTGTTGTTCTAMTTGTTGTTGTACGCGGCGTTGGTGTCGTGGTTGTCTTGCTGGCCGTAAAATGTATATTGTTATTGTTGCTGTATGTCAAAGTCGGTGCCGTCGTGCCTTGTTGCGGTTTCGGGGGCAGCCGCTGTTTGAACTCCTGGAATATATCGCTCGGGAAGTTTATAAACGACGGTATTTGATTGTTCTGTTTGTTGGCCTGATTGTTGGTTGTTTGGTAGAATTGCTGGAATTGTGTGTCGCCGAAGGGTCTACGCGTAGTTGTGGCCTCGATGTAGCCTGTCTGGAAGCTGGGTTTCAAGTGTGGGCTAACAGTGGTCGTGACTGCGGGCGGCATAAATTGTGGACGCGGTGGTGCCATGGTCTCTGACATTGGCATGTATGGTGGCATTTGTGAGGGCGGCATTATGTCGTCATCTGTGTCCGTTCCGATCGGTTCCTCTTCTTCTTCGTATTCATCATAGTAATCGGGCACGGACGTAGAGGTAGACGTGAACGGCTTAGCCTGTTGAACGCTGTGCAAATTGAACTTATGCGCTTGATTGGGTATGCTCTTGAGGAAGTCCTCGTAACCTTTTGGCGGTCGCTTAGTAGTTGCTACTGTCGGGCGTTGCCGATTCTGCTCGGTGGTTGCCTCTATTTGCTCCTCATATTGATCAATGGGCCTTTTCACTTGACTGGTAGGTACGTTCGCTGCGATCGGCTTACGTGTGGACACTGGTGTATTTAGTTGCTTAAAGTATTTGATCATATTCACCACTTGTGGGTTCATATTGGCCAAATCAGAGGATTGCAGACTCGCCACAAATTCCGGCACATTAAATTGCAGTGACAAAGTGGGCTTTCGAGAGGGCTGATGAGCGTTTACTTTACTGAGCGTTGAGGTAGTGGGTCGGACAGTTTTCACTCTTGGCGACATGGTTGTCGTGCGTACTTTGCTGAAGACCTGATAGGACTCTGGAAACTGCGAAGAATTGTTGACGAACGTAAGACCTTCGGGATATTTCGGGAAAGTATTATACTTAGGTAGATTCGTTGTGGTTGGCGTGTGGAAATTGGCTAAATTAGGCGCTGATACTATGTCAATATTCGAGGTCGGTGGTGCAGGCGTGGTGTATCGTGTTGCGGTGCCTGACTGAAAGGAGCTTTCATAAATTGCAGGTTTGCTTGTGCTGAAGTAGTTTTTAATTTTCTGATTTCCCACAATATTGTAGTTGAAGTAGTTACTTTCTGTCGTCGTGGGTATATAGTTATCGATGATGCTGTATTGCGAGACAAGCTTATTGGRATACTTGACGGTGGACTTGAAGTCGTGCACATCTTCTTGCTGCGGACTGCTAGGCTTGTTGTTGTAAAATCCACCGACGGTGCTGTACTGCGCATAATGTGAGTTGGGTGTGACTTTAGTCGGTGCTCGGGTAGACTGGAAGTAGGGCGATTGCGCCACCGTCGTGCTAACATGTGGCAATGCACCAGTGGTTTCCGATTCTGAGCCAGGCTGATTGTCTAAGTGGAAATATTGAAAATTCTCTTGTTGCATCTTCTTGCGCTGCTCCTGGTACTCGCGCAGTGATTGCAATATGTAGGGTATCAATTCGGGATTGTTAAAGAGATTTGGACGTCTGGCGGATAAGGTCGATGGACGGAGTGTGGAAGTGGTGTGATAGTAATTAGCCGCCATTGGACGGAAGTCATCCTCTATGCGTGTTGGYGGTGGAGGTGGTGGATTCAGTGCCGCTGTATAGGTGAATTTTTGTTTTTGTCCACCAAAGGTTTGTGGCCGCTGTTGTTGTTGTTGTGGATACACTTGATAACCCGGACTCAGTTGGTTGTAGTTGGCTGAGGTTGTTGGCGGCGACAAGAACGGGTTATATGAACCGAAACTAAAACTCGATTGTTGCGGTTGTTGTTGGTATGCAACACCATCAATGGAGCGGTAATGTGTGCCGGGCACATTTTGTATTTGAAACCGCGAGCGTCCATTGAAAAACTGGCGTAATTGGCGTGTGCCACGCTGACGCGCCTCGGCGGTTGCGGTGTCGTTAGTGTCGCCGTCGTAATCCATATCGAGTAGCTCCGCTATGCTGTTTAAGGTCTCCATTATGGGGTCTGCAGCAGAATCAGGTATTGGATTGGTCGCGTCGGCATCGATCGCAAGGTAGGGTTCATCAATGCGCTTGCTGCTGGTCGCGGCTGCAGAGCGCACACCGTCCTCTTCRTTCRTCTGCGCTGCCRTGTCACGCGAATCCAACGTTTTATCCGCCTGCCTTCCACCACCCTTCAGTTCTTCCAATATCTYTGCTACTATTTCCATCACGGARTCTTGCATATGGTTTTCAGACTCTAAATTSSCTTGCATAAGCTCCTCATGTACGTTCGCTTCTGAGGCTTGCTTGTTAGCGGCTTCTATCTGTGCATTATCGGCCGTTTCTTCGTGTTCGATCGGTTTCGAGCTTAGAACGGTTTCTGGCAGTATTTCGTCCATGTTTAAGTATCCAACGTCCCCTGGTCGCTCCAACGTTTTTTGGTTTTCTTCAGTCTTTAAAATTTCACCGGTATTGTATTCCAGTACGCGTGGTTCGCCTAGTGTCTTTGGATGCTCATCAGTCTTTAAAATCTCGCCCGTRTTGAATACKATTTTCGYGTTGTCATTGCTTGTTGGATTCAAGTCACGTTTGACGCGCTTATGCGCAGTTGCTTTCGAGTTCAAGTCTCGGCTCATGCGTCCATATGCCTCCAAGTCAAAGCTACTCAAGTCGTTTTCTTCTAGTAACTGTTCGATATCAAGATCATTGCTGTGTARGTTGAGGTCAATGTGTTTAGGGCTGTAACGGTTTCCAGTTGTAGGCAAATGAAGTTATAAATTTATCAGTCAGATGTGTTATAACGGTAAACGGTTTTCGTTTTTGCGTTTCGTCGTCGTTCGGAGTCGTAGTGCAATAGTAAATGCAGTTTTGAGATGAGAATATTTCATTTGCGATTTTGTRAATTGGTTTTTGAGTAGTTTCGAATGTTCGATTAATTTGAAAATAGCAATTAAGAGAAGATAAAGCATTAAATACGTATAAAAAAGCGCATTCAATTAAATGATAGATGAGTTCAGTTCAATACGTTTTAGTTCGGCTAAGAAGCGGAAGCAACTGTTAGTGAGCTCATGACGACCACTTACCTAAATTGAGAGCCGAAGGTGTACGAGCCGATCTTGCCATGATTCGGTATAGCATTGATGCTTGCCTGGTGTATAATGCCATCACGGTCGCGCTGCACTTGACTCACTGTGCTCGGCTGGCCACGGTAGACGCGTTGCTGACGATCGCTCTCCTCCTCCTCGACGGGTGGCAGCGACTCATGCGCGTCGGCGTAAAGCTGTACGAAATATTTGAAAAATGTCACTGATTGCTATTTCAAATAAAAGAGGAGCAGGTGGCTCAATTAAGATTCTCCACGCACACTCACCTTGGCTATATCCTCTTGTGTATCGAATGGCTTCGGTTGTCCACGTGTTCCGATCACAGTACCCGCATGTTGGGGCAAAGACTGCACCTGCGCCTGTATAACCTGCGGTGGCTGACGATGATATTGTGGTGGTACTGTCGCCTTCGGTGGTTGTGTGGTCGCCGCTGGGCTGCTGAAGGCCGAACCGAATCTTATGCGACTTGGCACATGCTGACTATTAATAGACTGTTGCTGTTGTTGCTTGCCTGCACGAGTGCCGCCACCGTTGCCGGTGCTGCCTAGAGACCCTGCGCCGCTGTCCACAACTTCACAACCCACATTGCGTGGCCAGTCACAGGTCTGTAGCTCGTGCGAGTACATCAGTCCACCGGTGCAGCTCTCGAGCAAAGCACCGCCGAATACACACACATAGTACTGTGTGCAATCGGTCGGGTGCGGGTAGTAGCCGAACTCTTCAGGACAGTCGAAATTAATGCCATTCGAGGCTGACGCTTTGACGTTGGTGCCGAAGCTGCGAGAGCTTGTGATGCGCGATGAACGCTTTTGCTGCGACTGTCCGTGCACATTGGTGGCTGTTGGCATGAAAGAGAGAAAGAATGAAGATAAATACAAATTAATGCGTATTTGTGGAAAAGTGATGAAAATGTATTGGAAAGAAAATATAGTCTAATTGAAGCTGGTAAGCCTTGCCTGAGTCACAAGCAAAAGAGTAGCTGCAAACATTATCTTGCCAACCAGCAAACGTCATACGCATTCAAATATGCGATTTAACCTTCAAAAAAGTAAGTGCAGTGGATAAACATCCATTTATGGTAGAAACTACAATCGATCTTGTCTCGTTTTCGTTTTTATGGCTCTTGCTGCGCGTCTTCAACGCCGTTTAGCGTATCATATTATGCTCGCTTAGCCTAAGCGAATAAAAAATGTCGTCGCCGATAGCCTCTTCACATGTCATACAATGTTAATTTAATCGGTGCACTCCAGTTGTTGAAAAGGTCAGGCATAACTATCGGCGATTAGCATTTTAACGGCATTGACGTTTTTCTATTCTCTTGACAAAGTGCATGTTGACAAGCGAGGCAATGAAGCAAGTGGCAACAAAAAATGATTCGTGCTGGCATATTTGTGGTTCTTTAGAACTTTAATGGCGTGTGGATGTTATTACAATCGCTGCGGTTAGGCTCAAGTGGGTCATTTGCAGTGGAAATATTTTTGAACTATTAACAAAAATGTTTGACTTCTTAAATTCATATGCAGAGTTGTATTCTAAGTACTTTATTTACTCAACGTTTACAAAATAGTCACCTTTCAAATTGTTAACAGCTACGCTTACTCTGGTTTTCGTTCCTTAAATACGTAGACTTGTGGAATTCTCACCATATTTATAAAATGTATATAAGTAAAAGAAATTTGGTTAGAGAGATGAGATATCGACCCGAAACTTCGCACACGTTSTTCCCTCCTCAAGAAGCTCTTCATTTCTTAGAACCGCTGATATYGGATCAYTATAACATATAGCWGCCATACAAAGTGAACGATGGGAATCAAGTCCTTGTAGAGAAAACTTTTTAATTTCATGASGTATCTTCACGAAATTYGATATGTGCTATTGCCGAAAGCAACAATGCCATCTCTGAAGGTATTACTCAAATTGAATCACTGTGGCATGTAGCTGGCATGCAAAATGACGGATCCAAATCAACGTGCAAGATCTTTCTATACTCTTTTATGATACAAAAAAGGTAACAAGATTGGTGCAGCCAAAGGTAACTTTTCTTTCTTTGGTTTCAAGCAGCACTGCCTATAACATAACTCAAGAAGACCTAAAATAATTTTTGTGTTACCTGAGTAACCGAACTCCTTCCATCCGAACAATAAAATCATTACTAAAATGTTAGAGTAGCCCAAACCCCTTTTGAACTATTTAAAAATRGYTGGCTACAAAAAGAAGCTCGATGCTTGGGAACAACATGAATTGTCTGTGAGAAATGATCTGCGAGTCCTTGTTGAAACGTAATAAAATCTAAGCATTTCTGAAGCAAATGGTAACAGGAGACGAAAAGTGGATCAAATACAAAAATAGTGTGCGAAAAAGATCTGGTGCAAGCGTGGGTAAGCTCAACAAATAGTTTCAAAGCCAGGATTGACGCCTCAAAAAGTTATGCTGAGTGTTTGGTGGCATTGGAAAGAAATCATCCACTATGAGCTGCTCCATCCTAGTCGTGCGATTGATTATACATTTTACTGTCAACAATTGATGAGATTGAAGCAACCAATCGAAAAAAACTGCCAGAAGTGATAAACAGAAAGGGCTTCGTCTTCACACATATTTGATGACTCGGTAAGAAGTGGGAGAGCTTGGCTGGGAAGCTTTTGATGCATCCACCATATAGCCCTGATCTTACTCCATCAGATTACTATTTGTTTCGGTCAATGCAGAACTCCCTTAATAGAGTAAAGTGTCCTTCAAGAGAAGCCTGTTAAAATTACCTGTCGCAGTTTTCCGCTAAGAAACCAGAAAATTTTTACAATACGAAAAAACTTTTTCGACTACCCTATATAATTAAGATCTCTGTAACTATTTTTGGAGAGTGCCTTTATCAGGTTGCATGTAGGTCTGGAGAACCACTGAGATAATAAAAACCTTTATATTTTTGAATTGCCCTCTCACAAAGGTCTTGTTTGTTAGACGGTATTTTATTTCAATACTGTCTATATGACTATGCCTATGGAGAATAATCAGTAAAAAATTTGAATAAAAATACTCGGCTGTCCACACAACACAAATATTATGAATCGAGGATGTCGGATCACTTAATACAAATACAATTTTTCGTAGATTACCGTAGTCTTCTCGAATTGATAACACCAGATAGAACCCACAATAACTCTTTGTGCATCAACTTTAACGAGAGAGTCGAAAATTTAAGATGCCAGCAGCTTTAATACTAAAATAAAWTCAGTTGAAACTGGAATATTCAGTTCTTTTTTCGCTTCGGAATTCCTAGTCTGGCATTTTCTTAAAGGTCAGCGTAGCTTATGGCAATGCCGTTGCTGCACACAGCAACAAGCACACACACACACACTCGTCTAAAAAAAACGCAATGCAAAATTAGAAACAATTAAAATAAGTAAACATTTTAGTTGGAGAAACCAAACAAACGAGCGCATCCAACTGGCCAAACTGGCTCGCAATAAAAATCGCGCAACAAAGTTCAAACTCAAGTGTGTTAAGCAAACAGAAACCAGCTAAAATATAAACAAAGCATTACAGCAAACAACAAAAATCGCCAAAAATGACTAGAAGACGCAACAACTTCTAGCATTAAACGAAAAAGAGCGCAACAAACACTTTGCCACTTAAGTACGAGTTGCACGGAACCAGCTGAGCGRCGTCATTGCGCTTGCGGGGCACGRCCAGYGTGTGGAAGCCGTCAACAAACATTAAATGTTGCACTCGTCGTCATTGGCGCGATCGACGCTTGCAYGCTGMATGCTGAGAAGAAGATGCCAATGATGCTGCAGTTGTTGTTTTTACATTAGTACGAGTATTTTCAATCAGTGAAGACTTCACGGTTACCCAGTGTTGTTGCCACTTGTGGCATGCGCTGACCCGCCACGGCAGCCAACGAAGCAGCAGCAACGGCGCACAAATGTTGTTKATGACGGCGGGAAATGAATTWTCCACTTTGTACGCAAYTCAAGTGAGAGTGTGAGTGTGCGCATGCGCGTGCGCTGTCTTAAGTGAATTTRCATATGCAGAAGTGCTGGTAGCATACTGGTGTTGTAAGTGTTTGCTGATTTTCATTAATACATTACACTTTTTGTTTCTTTTGCGAATTTTGCTTCCACTAAGTGGCAAACGGCTCAGCTATTGCAACCGGTATGCCACGCTGCAAATGTGTGCTTCGTTTGCTTGATCAATCACTGTGTTGTTGTCGCTTCTGCGCTACCCACTTTTCAGTGGCCAAAGTCGCTTCGTATTCTGCCGAGTTAATGACCGAAAAAATGCTCTTTTGGCATTGTTGTTGTTGTCGCTTAGATTRTTATTGCCACTTGGTGAATATGTAGTTGCCACACACTGCTACTGCACAAGTTCAGCAGTGTGTGTGTTTGACTTGCAGTCTATGGCGCGTTGTTCGGCAACCGCAAGCACCGCATAGGCAATTTKGTAGCATCATCGTTGAAATTGCTGGTGGTCATGGTTGCTTTATTTAACATAAAATTGTTGTTGTTATTATTATTAGTTTCATTATTTCACTTGTTTTCAGGCAGTGCAACCACTCTTTGCAACACTTGTTGATGCGGCGCGCTAAGCCAGCTGCCGCCGCTTGACCTTTYTCATTTKGTGTGACTTGGAGTTTGCCAAGTATTCAGGTCAAATAAGCAGTTGGCGGTTTTACGGTGTGCAACAACAGCAATTTGACACTTTTWGGTAAATATTTTAGGTTTACTTTACAGGCATAGCTTAAAAGGATTGCATAACGCATGAATCATTGAAATTTTTTGCCACCGTTAGATGGCGCTATTGTCGAAATTACTCTTTTTTTTAATTTTTAAGTAATTTTTCACGTAAATAAGGCTTTTTTATCGCATAAATGTTGACACTTTCGAAATAAGAAATACTTTGAAGAGATATCGTTGGATTTTTAAGTACAAACCAAGGAATATCTTGGATGCCTGGTCAAATTCATCATTAAACTCATGCCAAGCAAATACAATATCTCGAGAATTTGGTTCCTAGAGAATTTTGTAATAAGATGTGGTTTGTTTAGGAGATATACTCTACATATAACGATATATTTGAGAGCCGACAGTAAAATAGTTTTACTTTTCAGTCGACTTAGGCTTACTTACACCGATTTTTGATGACGTGGTGTCTTAAAGTTGGTTTATAAAACTTCAGTAAACTTCAAAAAAATGAACTGTTGAGGTTCAAAGTCAGATTATTAGATAAATTGTATGAKTTAGATTCGACTGATTTGTGCTGGAGCGAAGATGAGATTCTGAAGACTTTGGTTTCGAAAAAAAAATATATATGTATATTTATAAAGTCCCAGACGGTTGGCAGTTTTAATAACTATAACGCCATTTGACATCCAGAGAGACTAATTATGCCTATAAGAAGAGAGAACCAAAAGCATCACAATGTGACGGCAACCCTCAACCAAAGGACGGTGGACCCACAGACTAACTCCGGACACCCACTCGTAGAACCCAAATAATGCGTGGACATTACTTTTTTAGCAGCTATCTGTTTCGATTCCATCACGACCTTAGTCYACACWGTCCGACGTGTACAGACTGCATAGAAGAATCTAATGTATTTTTTCAATACTATCGTTTGTAAAAATTTTTTTCGGTGGAAAATTTGAAAGGAAGGAAAATTTGTCAGTCCTCTGGTAACTGTTAATGGAGATCWCCGCTTAATAAAGCGTCCATTTAATAGAGATTTTACTGTAGTTTTTATTTATGAATTGTTTTTACTATTCTATCTTCTAAGTTGGTTCGAAGTGTGCTAAATTTTGCTGAAATCGATTCAATAGCTTAGGAGTCCATTCCGGACAAACAACGTGACACGTGATTTTTATAAATTTAAAGTCTTCTCTCTCCAATGAAGTAATACTTAATTCGGTGCTTTCGTGGGAGAGATATGAGTTGGGAGTAGGTTAGGTTTAGCGGACTAAAGTTCTGCACTCCGGCTTTCGATGCTTCCTCCTACTATGGAAACGACTTTTCACTTTAAGGTATTCAAAATARCAGTATTTAAGCAAAATACAAAATTTTAAGTTTTTTCAGTAAATTTTCGAGCTTCACATAGTTCATGGCGAAATTTTAATTAAGATTTTTCACTTTCCTRAAATCAAAAATATTGCATTATATGCAAATGTCTTGTAATATCTTGTAACCGTATGCAAATGCAGCGTGTATTTTCGTTGGATTGCATACATATTTTGTTGCAAAGTTGCAAAATCCGTATGTTGCAAGCGACGACATGCGCTTAATCGCACTTGAAGGTATGCAGGTATGCATTTGCGCATGCGTCGCCACTACGTACCCATAAATACTTTTGTGTGATTGTGTCTTTCGAGTCGCGCGATTAGATTACCCATCGAACAAAAGACGCCAACAACAAAATTGTCTGTCTGGTTGACATAAACCAACAGCAATGCAAGCAAGTTGTTGTTGCCTGTGTAAATGCACAAAGTTGCATGCAAATTTTCAAGCATTGCTTAGGAAACAAACTGYTTGTCGTATAGACACTGTAGAAATAACTGAAAATCAACGGAATAGAGGCCTTGAAGCCAACTTTCGTTGCATACTTGCCAGAAAAAATAACAACAAAAACTAACAGCAACAACTACAATAACAAGTTCTATCGGCACAATTAATTTATTTGCCGCGCTTGGAATTCTTGAACTACGAAAGATAACATTTGTAGGTCTTCGGACAAATTGCTTCCCTTGCCAGCTGATTGCATGAATGAGATTTTGCGATTTTCACAAACGYCGAGTGTAAATAATGCTGTCGGCTCATTTGTGTGCGTCACACTCGTCRCGCTCTAATTCTCATTCCCATGACATGACGACCACACGAGCGCCCCGCCAGCAACTGACAGGTGGCTGACACTAAGAATTGTGCAGCAAAGAGCAGCAAATAAGCGAATGCGTGGAATATGACAACTGCAAAAAAAAAAAAAAAAAAAAAAAAAAAAAAAAAAAAAAAAAAAAAAAAAAAAAAAAAAAAAAAAAAAAAAAAAAAAAAAAAATAAGCGAGGAGTTGCTACTGTGGCAGCTTCTTACTTCGTTAGCAGTTGGCAGCCAGCAAATTGAACAAAAAAGCACATAGTGCTAATATTGATTCTAAGTAAGTGCAAATGCAATCATGCCGCGGCTCTAATAAGAAAAATACGAAAAAGAAAAGCACAAAACCACTATAGCTGCAACGAGTAACACGACTAACCGTATCCACCGCAGTGCTGCTCCCAAGCGTTTGTGTCTATCTCAGCCGCCGTCGATTGTTGAAATCGAAATTGTAGGAGTTTAAAGCAAGTTTTTATTGTTGTTGTAGCAGTTAGTTAGTGACGTTTGCACTTTGCATTTGACCTGCAATTGTTATAAAGCAGCGCTGGCACTCAAAAATATGTGTTAGTTGAGAATTAAGTGAAGGAAGTTGGGATAAAAAGCAGAGAAGTTTGAAAAGCTCTCATTTTTAGAGAGCAAGAAAGCAGTGATGTTGTTGYTGATTATAGTTTACATATCTGAAGCGAGCTTATCAGATAAATTTGTACCATTTCTGGGCTTGAAAGCCGAGGTTTTTAATAACCAAAGAACAAGTAGCCCATATTTAATTGCTGCTTCCAATAGTCTAATCGAATATTTATTCTTTCTCGTACAAGAATCCGAAAACTGCCTTCTTAATCATCTTAAGTTTAGTCAACAGTCCCAAAAAAAACAAAAAAAAAAAAATACTGACGCGCTGAAAATCAGTTTTCGTTCAAACATAATAACAACTCAGGTGATTGTGCAGTGAGCAAGGTGTAGTCCACGAGTGTTTGCCTAATTGATTGACAACTCAACTTGCGCTACATGGCTTTGACAAGTCTTATTGTCGCACATAGCAGCTAGAATTTGAATTTTTTTCACACAAATGCTGCTCTGTGCTATAATAAACCACCAGCGTCGACATGGCGTATACGTAACATTTAATTGCTGCAGCCAGTCTGAGAACAAAAAGCCCATTTGCAATTTTCATGGAAATAGTCATGTGTAAAAACACTAGTTTCGCGCATTCAACGTCTGTTATAATTAAAATCAAACTTGATTTCCTCTTGCCCCGCGCTGTGCTTGAGGGTTTGTCTACGCATGCGTGCTACTTGTTTTGTCACAAATCCAGCACTAACGCAAGCGATTGCTTGGCTAATGAAACTGCGCATAACTCATACTGCTTTTGCTATTCCGCTAGCTGTTGTGTACTTAAAGTCAACTTAGAAAACATTAGCGCTAACACCATGCGAAGATGTTTCCATTTACTATACTATAAAAGTCATGTTTCATCAAGCGTGGTAGATTCGTTAGTTTTTATTGACCCTCTCAAATTTATTAGTAATACAAACATAAGAAATGACAGCCATTAAATTATGCCATAAATCAATTGAAGCAGTGACTAAAAGTCAGTTTGCAGCCAACAGCTCCATGCATACGCGGCTACGCATATGCGCAGAGCGGCTGACATCAATGAGGTGCCGCGACATTCACAGGCATCCGGTTCCATGATTAGTTTTGAGCTCTTCAATGCGCTGGCTCGCAGGCACTTTGCGATTTATGTTGTTACTTATGTTGACTAGTGTTGTTGTTGGATTTTGAATTTATAATTTTTTTGGTGTTTCACTTTTATGGTTGCTTGGAATCATAAAACTATGTTGACATTGAATTTTAATCTGTTGACATACGCAGCGTAGTGCTTTGAGTTGTGCAGTTGAAAGTCAGCGAATTTCAGCTTCATTGCGGTTGTTAAGTTGCGAGCTTCCTTGGCTTTTTTGCATAACTAAAACAACCCAGAAATGAAAGGAGAAGGTTCACGAAACCTCTTCTTGCACTTGCGAATGTCCTTTGTATAAAAATTGTATCAAAACCAAAAGAATCGTTTGAGAACTATCAAATTAGAATAGTTATGCTACTACAGAGGTAGCATAACCGAGAGAGATAGTCAAAAATAATTGCGAAAATATGATTACCCAATTGGTTAACCAAGTTTTTTTATTATCCTTATTCTCAAAGTAACCTTCACTCCTCCTTAAGTCCCATATATTGGGTAGTCGAAAACGTSTTTTCGTTTTTTGTCAATASATWTYGTTGCAGACAGCGGAAAAATGGCAAAAAGTGGKCGMCCAAAWTGGTACATATTTGYTTATTAARAAGAAAATAAGTTGAAGTTTTATTTGAAATACGAAAAGACTTTTTCGACTAGCCATAAATAAAACTAGAAAAAATTATGAAGAATAAAACTAAACACTAATGCGACACTAATTAAACTTGAAAGCTGTGGCTAATCAAGACTTCAACAAAAAAAAAAAAAAAAAAAAACTCATTAAAATCACCCGAAACCAATTAATAAGATCCCTGACTTTTGCAAACACCAAATTATATTTATTAACAGCATTTAAAGTAAAAAACTCTTCAAAATTGAGTAATTGAGTAATTGTGCAAACAAGTTTTGATTAAATTGTGAAAAAAGGAAGCGGCGACATAGTTTCGGCCAAGTGGCTAACCCGTAATTAGCGCTAATGATAAATGAAAGACACACTAGCACAAAGCCAAACATATTTATAAACACATACACCAAAAATACCCACAACATACGCTGCGCCTGTGTTTAAGCTTGAGTCAACATTAGTAAAAATAGCTATGATTCGTGTTGATAGCAATAAAGAGTGCCGCAGTTCTTCACTATACAAACACACACATGGAGATTTTTTTGATTGCCAACGCGCCGCAGCTTCTTTGTAAGCAAAGGCGCTGGCGAGCGCTTCAAATGAAATTGAAAACACGTTTTTGCTGCACAAAAACTTTAGTGTTTTAGACTTTTTCTACTTGTTCCAGCAATGTTTATAGATATTAACGAACTAACAACAACATTAATCAATTGGAGAGCCAGCCAATTCGCAAATTTCTGTTTCTATGAAAAAAAAAAATTGTTCTTAGCTTGTAAACTTTTTTCCATTTAATTCCTTAAATCACTTGCGGCTTTTGGTGAAAAATTAGCATATATAATATAATGATCATGTTGCCGCCGATGAGCAACAACATTAAATCATGCTGCAGGATGCTGGAATTATGCGAAAGCTATGAGAACATAAGAAGGAAAATAAATTATAGCAGATCTGTCCAATGCTTTGAAAAGAAACTTTAGCTAGATTAATTGCAGGCGGCGCTGTAAAAATATATTGTTTTAATTATTCATATTTATTGTATCGAAAATGATTTATGGAGCCAGTTTGTTAGTTTTTTTCTATTGGAAATAGGGTATGTAAGTCTGTATGTAACACTTTGATACGATTATCTTGCCTGCCACTTTCGCTTTAGTTGTTCTATTTTTGCTTACAAAGAAGGTTTGGCCAGGAGATTAAACTCTTGATTCACTTAACGTTTTATTATTTTCAGACAATTAGTTAGGTTTAGTGAACATTTTTGGTCCAAAACTCAATAATAACAAAATAATGCAAAATTTTGCTGAGTTCTTTGCAGATATTTCAGCTTTGTTTTATAATCAAAAGTTGTATATTTTTATTATATTATAAGAAGTTGGATGGTAAAGGGATATCTTAGAGCTTACTGTGTGGTGTGTGTGTGCAGGATAAGCTGGTATAAACTGAAAGTTAGTTTTCCGCAAATTTATACCAGTAAAGTGTGATCACTTTTGTTTGCTTTGGAACGAGAATGAAAGATAAGTCAAGCCAAGTGTCGAATGAACGTATTGGAGCTTAAAAATTGCTATGGATAATACTAGCAAGCTTTGTGTAAGGGTCCCTGATTTGAAATGCATTTCTATGTATTTATAACTCCTCACTTATATATAATTGAAACATAACTGAAATACTGAAACATTTCTGAATGTTTTAACTATGGACTCTTTTAAAACAGGACTTAGTCTCGGCGATTACTTGAGACTGTTATGATCGTTAGACACTGTAGCACTAGATCATAACATACAGTCCAGTACGATGTCTGTCAAATGAACTCCGCAATGATATATCAGTGCCACATTTCATTTACAGTCAGCAAATCATTCTTATTTTCAATAAAAATTCAATCGATAATACGATTAAGATTATGTGGCAATAAAAGTCCATAAGGCAACTAAAGCAAAGTTAATAAAGTTGGGATACAACATTTGTCCGCTAGCGTGCAAATAATAAAAAAATGCAAGTCCCAATAAAAGCATGAAAGAGAAGTAGATGTAAGTTTTCCAAGCAGACAACCGCTAAACTATTACATGCAAATAACGATTGCGAAATGAAGCAATGAAATCGATTACCGTTGCAAAAAATCAGCACAAAGAATCAGAAAATAACTAGCGGAGGGGATGAAGTGGCAGCGCGGTGCGCGATATTAGAGGAAAATTTTACAAGCTGATTTGTGGTCACTGCACCACTTTTCAAAAGTTTCGCAATGAAAAAGCGCCAGACAAAAATTAAGAAAAAAGTGACGTCAAAGCAAACAAACTCGCAAATGTAAACGGAATTTTAATTTGTTGGCGGCTAAGCCATTTGCAGCATATTATATCAAACAGCAGCAGCAACAACAACAAGAACACACAAGTAAGCAACTGAAATCTGTGCAACTAAAGCGAAGCCACATCATGAAACGGACACTTATTGGCCGACCAGCCACATCCAGCCAATCAAGCGGCGACCAAATGGGGCACATACAGCCGGCGCAGCCGAGCAGCAATCAGTTTTTCATATCTGCCATACACGCCATGGGCGAGTGCGCCCAAGAAGTCTGCACATAGCAGCGTAGACTAAGCACCCGACTACACTAGACTAGATTAGACTAGGTTAGTATGGCCTAAAGCAGGCATGAAAAAGAATGAAAAGCAAAATTGTGGCAGCGCAGTGTAACAAACCCGGCGGCAGCATGCGCTGTGATTTCGAAATCGCCTAAATAGTTGCAATTTTTGCACAATTTCGTTCATATGATTTTCGTTATGCTTATGCTGCGCGCTGCTGGACAGCGGGACTTACGAGCGCCGCGCGGCAGACACTGCGAGTGTTATTGCGGCAATTTGGCTCTAATGCAATAAACAGCAATTGACCGCGGCTCAGCTGATTTTATTAATGGAAAGTATAACTGTTATTGGCTCCGATCAATGTGATGGACAATGCGGAGTTATTTACCAATACCGACGCGCGCCGCAAAGGGTAACAATGCAAGAATTACTGCGACAGCCGCATGCAGTCTATGGAAATTGATTATGCTACGATGCAATCATTGCGCTGCTGCAACAACAAGCGTTATTGGCGTAGGCAGCAATTGGCCGCCCGTCGGCATTGGCGGCGTCGAAATCGAATTTAATGATTTCGATTTATTTTCGCTGCGGTTTTGGGGTCAAGCCATAGGTGCAGCCCGCGTTGAGTAATTGAGCCTTAATTGTGGCTTAGATGTAGGTTTTTAGTGCACATTATGGGTTTGAGCGCGGCATTAAAGCAAAGTGAAATAGAACAGCAAATGCAAATGCAAGAAAATTATGTGGCGTGAGTCACCCTAGTAAGTGATTGTTTATAAAATTAACAACACCGTTAGTTGTATGTGAGTATAATTACAGTTATGTAGCGACTTTCGTTATTACAAAAACAAAAAAAAAAGCTTGATTTATGTGCAAATCGGCGCGATCTGTCAAATGACAAGCATTTAAATTTTCCAAACGCTTTTTAAGTGTCATTTGATTTACAGAGTTTGACAGTCATTTAAAAGTAAATATGGCAACATTTTTAATTGGCCACTGGTGCTTGTAGTACATTTGCAGAGCAATCTTTGATCGCCGYGTGTTGCCAAGACGATTTTTTTTCGGCTRCTTGTGWCTTGTTGTCTTATATACAATACGTTGTTGTTGTTATTGTGTCGCGCRTTTTGCGTGAAAGGCTGCCAAAGCGGTCGCTGTGTTCATGGGTGTGTGCTGTTGTGCCATATTGTTTCAGGCGCTTGTTGTGTGTTGCTGTTGCTGTTGTTATTGTCACGCTCGYCCAACAGTCAGTTATGCTACTAGCGGAAGGCAAATAAGCTTATAGGTGTGTTTCTGCACTGACTTAAGTATCCGTGTTTGTGTTGTTTGTTTCTGTTTTTGTTTGTTGCTTTCTGCGGCTTTTAGTAGAATGCAAAACTCGGCGATTGACTCAGCCATTTACTAACTTTAATTAAACTAGCTGACATTTAACAGCAATTTTTATCGCTGTGTCTCAAATACATCAGTTTAGTTCGACAAAAATTATACTTTTTAAAGCGGACTTTGTAGGGACATTTGCTGGTGCGACGACCGGCAGCCGCACTTCGTTACTGAAAGCGCGATTTCTGCTGAGATTGTGTGCTTATTTGATGCTGGAGACATGCAAGTTGTGTTGTGTCGCTTTATCGTATTGAAAACTAATTTAAAAACTGTGTTGAAAATGATTTTTATGCATAAAGCTACTGAGTTATCTCATTTACATGTAATCACAGAAGACTTAAGAAACGAACCTGCTCATTAACAGCGTTGCTGTACACAGAGGAGTGGTGTTTAAGTAGCTGTCAGTTCTAATTATACTTAATTTGTTCCCTTCACATCAAAATTAGCACACATTGATTAATAAGGACGCGTTTAAAATCTTAAAATTTCTGCTAGAAGATATTCTATTTTGTGATATTTCAGGCGATGAGTTAGAGCAATGTGGGCATTGCTTCTTAGTTAGCAGTAATATTAAATTTTTATTGTTGTTGCAGAGCCAATGAACATTCCCGAAGTAATTTACAGGCAATTTCTCGAGTTGACAGTCCTCGACCGTATACAAATCTGAGAAATAAGAACAGTAACATTTTATTATTATTATTATTTTATTGTTATTGTTGTTGTTGTAGTGTCCGAAAATATTCCTGAAGTAAATTAAAGGCATGTTGTCGAGCTGACAGTCCTTAACCGGTTAAAAATTTGGATCCGTTCCGGTTACTTATACCCGAATGTCGTGGAAACGGCTATTATTTTGTTGAAGCGTGGAGCTTAAGTAGACAATGCGACCAAAAAGATGTAATATATATGTGTATATCACAGGTAAATTAAAAATTAAGCAAATGGTCACCCTGCCAAACTTCAAAAGTTTTCATCAAAATTTTTCTGGCTTTTCAAACTCAACTCATTAACATAATGACTAAATCTACGCATGCGTGTCCAGCAAGTCAAACGTGTATTTTTTTTTTGCAATAAAAATTTTGCCATTTTTTGCGTTATGAATTTATGAGCCGCACTCGAAACCAGTTTGAATTATGATATTCGAAATGCATAAAGCCATGTTCGAACGCGCATAAACTTCGCACTGTTATTCTTTCATTCGAAGTTGGACATACGAGTATTGCCATTCATCAAGTGTCCAACAATAAAAGCGCAACTGTGAAATTAAACACACAAACATAAATACAAACATGAATAAATATATACATATAAAAAGACGTGTGTATGTATGCCTTCACTCGCAGCTGACAAGTGCTTATGACATGTGTTCAAATATAAATGAAATTTATTGTCTACTTCAAGCACACTGTTCGCTAATACTCAATAATTTGCAAGCTTTCGTTAAGTGGCTGGCAGCGCAGTGAGTGGGCGACTGCCACCGACCTGTTATTTTTAATATAGTTCACATTCATTGCCGCTCCAGTTCATGACGCTTACGCCAGCGGCGCTACTTGCATTGTGTCAGTGACTGAATTACATCAACAAATCCAGTGTGCTTGTACGCATTAACGCTTAAATGTTTTCGGCGATTATTATTTTCTAAATCGTGTTATGTTAAACGACTCTTTGCCGTCAAATACATAATATTGCTGCTCCCACGCTTACGTACACAATGCGAAAAACAATTACATTCGCGTAAGAAGTCGTGGGAGACGTTTAAGCCGCATGTTTTGATAAGCAACAATGAATTATGCGTACATAAACGTCGGTGTAGGTTATTTATGATGTAGTGTGTGAGATAAGAATTTATTAAAAATATTACAAAGAAGGTTAGAAGTAGAAAACTACACAAAATATAAGCATGATATTATTTTTCGAACAAATCATGATTTTTTACAATTTTCTATGAAATAAAAGTTCACATGTTCTTGAACATCCAAATTTTTAGTTTTCGTCGATACTATAAGGTAAATAGTCACATTACAATTAAGCATCCGGTTCCGTTGTCATTTCCGTCATACGGAAACAACTGTGTTGCGAACAGAAACCCAGCTGGAGATTTTTATACCACATAAGAAAATTAATTAGTTCTCGTAGGCGCACATGGGACTGCTGGCACTCTTCTTAAGCTCTTTTCTCACTTGTGACTCATTTGCCTCGTTGATCTTTTTGGTCATTTACAAATCTGCGCGCTAATCTTTGATTGCCATTTATGAAATTTAACTGCTTTGATACCGTTTTAATGGCCATTTCCACCAAACACAGCGGCTCATTTAAATTCTGGGCAACAACTACTGTGCTGAAAGGCACGCCAGCGCACCTAAAGCGTGTATGGAGGCAATGAACTTTGAAACTATTTATGTTCAACGTGTGAAATGCCATAAATAGCGTCATCTACGTTTTAAATTTTCGTATATTTGTTGAGAACGAAATAATACAATTTTGAGTGAGGTAAGTTCGTAACAAAAGTCTTCTGTTTGTGATATGTATGTGTATCTTTATGCTTTAAAAACAAAAGAAAAGTTGATAACTAAGTATATTATCTGTCTTTTATCACTTTACTAGTACATTTTATTACATGTATGTGCCACTTCCGCATAGCAACGCTTCAAGTAAAAGCAAAAATCGATAAAATGGCGCAAACTTTAGCAACAAGCCAATTTCAATCTTGTTGCAAATGATTGCAGATCGATAAAACCAAAAAAGCATAACGTTTATAACGTGCTACGTGCAACCTTTGGCGCCTTTGGCGGTAAGTTGGCTGCTTGGTGCGGGCTGCGCACACGCTACCCGCTGATGTATTCACTTGCAACCAAACTATTTTCACACACACTCTCACAACCTATGTAGCAATATTTTTATTAATAACTGTAATAAGAAGTCCATTGTGCTACAGTTGAGACTGCATTGGCGCTGACTTACAAGAAACAGGCAAACTTGTGCGGGTTCGTATTGGGTCAACTGGTGTTATGGTCATTCCGTGTTTATAGCTTGCGCCACACTCACCACACCGTCTGCAATTGCCATAATTGGCCATGAATGAGTTGGCGATTCGATTTGGCACCAATTTTGGCGTTTACAATTATTAAAAAATAATCGTGTTAAAAAGAGACAAGAGAAAAAACGGTTATTAAGCTTAAAGAAGGTTATCTTACCAACGTCTTTTTTTTTACAGTCGCTCACAGTGTGAACCCAGTTTAGTTTTTACGTTTGTAGGTGGAAACTGATAAAATAATGTGTTTAATTGCTGTAACTATATGTTTCGGGTCTCTTCATTTGCAACATGGGGTATTTTTACTTGCCAAAAGGACATCAAATATCTATTTTATTTTCTTCTTTGTTCCATAGGTTACCCATAGGTTACCCTTCAATTGTACTTCGTGAATCTCGATCGGACAGTGTTCAGTCAGAACTACTACAGCCACTGAAAGCTGGACTGAGCCACTGGCACTTCCCGACTGCACTGATAGTCGACCAGCGCTTGCTGGTCTATTTCGAAGCCAACAGTCCAGTATTGAGCAGCAAGAAGCTAAAGGAGCTCCTACCCGTTACTCCACTGCTATTGAGACTGAAGTTTCTATCATAGCAAGTTTAGAAGCCTTACAGTTTCCTGCAATACCGATATGTCCAGGTACCTTTCATTAGTTTTGATCGAACCGTCAGTGAACTCTAGATTAATGTAGTCTTCGAGAATTTTAGCGTGTCGAGTTAAAAGGTTATTACAGTCATTAAAGGGTTCCTCATCACAACATATAGTAGATGAAGTGCGTTAAAATCAAGCTCGTCTTTCATAAATGCTTAAAATATTATCCACCAACATTACCTTGCATCTTTTTCCACATATTTCTATAATAACACTAACGAACCCAACTGTGAGCCGCACTATAAACTATGTTTCGACTAATTCAAGTATGAACCTGCTTCGTGAACCGCTACTTTTCTATGCTCTTTCATCACTATGCAACCTCAAAACCACCCTGTCAGCTGTCAGTGTACACCCGCATAATTTAAAAGACAAACAATGCCTTGAATCTGTGCCAAGCGCCTGTCACAGTGGCGGCAGCCGGAAATCGAAATGCAG